>NW_024401715.1:42214-65214 GCF_016859285.1 Xiphias gladius | reverse complement strand
TTGCACGGTTGGAAATTGAGGTTGACGCTATTCTTCTTGTAATAAACCTTTATATGCAATCAAGACGGTGTCAGCAGAGTCTCCTTTGTCCTCTTCACATCATCAACCATCTAATAAACTACAATAACTTCAATAACTTTCTACAACTTCAACTTTATATTCTAACTGAAATGTCTAGAACTCTATACAATTTTTTAATTTTATTTTCTAGAACTGTATTTTAACATTCTAGAATTACTATTTAACATTCCTGGAACTGTAACCATTCTAGAGCAGTAGATTAACATTTTCGTAATGAAATATAATTGTACATTTGAAACTTCCAATTACTGAACTGTATATTTAAATTTGATACCTGTTCATTTAATGTAATTTAACATCCTAGAAATATACATGCACAACCTAAATTTGCAGGTTGGAGATTTAGGTTGACGCTTTTTTCTTTGTAATAAACCTTTATATGCAATCAAAACGGTGTCAGCGGAGTCTCCTTCGTCCTCTTCACATCATCAACACCATCTGATAAACTACAATAACTTTAATAACTTTCACAACTTCAACTTTATATTCTAACTGAAACATCTAGAACTCTATACAACTTTTTATTTCTTATTTTCTAGAACTGTATTTTAACATTCTAGAATTAATATTTAACATTCCAGAACTGTAACCATTCTAGACTTGTAGATTAACATTTCTCGTATTGAAAAGTAATTGTACATTTGAAACTTCCAATTACTGAACTGTATATTTAAATTTGATACCTGTTCATGTAATGTAATTCCACATCCTACAAATAAACTTGCACAATCTAAATTTGAACGGTTGGAAATTTAGGTTGACGCTGTTCTTCTTTGTAATAAACCTTTATATGCAATCAAGACGGTGTCAGGGGAGTCTCCTTCGTCCTCTTCACATCATCAACACCATCTAAAAAAACTACAATAACTTTAATAACTTTCTACAACTTCAACTTTACATTCTAACTGATACGTGTAGAACTCTATACAACTTTTTAATTTTATTTTCTTGAACTGTATTTTAACATTGTAGAATTACTATTTAACATTCCAGAACTGTAGGCATTCTAGAGCTGTAGTTAACACTTCTCGTAATGAAATGTAATTGTAAATTTGAAACTTCCAATTACTGACCTTTATACTAAAATTTGATACCTGTTTATTTAATGTCATTTAACATCCTAGAAATATACTTGTACAACTTAAATTAGCACGCTTAGAAATTTAGGTTGACTTTTTTTTTTTGTATTAAACCTTTATATACAATCAAGACGGTGTCAGGGGAGTCTCCTTCGTCCTCTTCACATCATCAGCACCATCTAATAAACTACAATAACTTCAATAACTTTCTACAACTTCAACTTTACATTCTAACTGATACGTCTAGAACTCTATACAATTTTTTAATTTTATTTTCTAGAACTGTATTTTAACATTCTAGAATTACTATTTGACATTCCAGAACTGTAGCCATTCTAGAGCTGTAGATTAACATTTCTCGTATTGAAATGTAATTGTACATTTGAAACTTCCAATTACTGAACTTTATATTTAAATTTGATACCTGTTCATGTAATGTAATTTAACATCCTAAAAATAAACTTGCACAACCTAAATTTGCACGCTTGGAAATTTAGGGTTGGCTGTTTTCTTTGTATTAAACCTTTATATGCAATCAAGACAGTGTCAGCAGAGTCTCCTTCGTCCTCTTCATATCATTCACACCATCTAATAAACTACAACAACTTTAATAACTTTCTACAACTTCAACTTTACATTCTAACTGAAACGTCTAGAACTCTATACAACTTTTTAATTTTATTTTCTAGAACTGTACTTTAACATTCTAGAATTACTATTTAATATTCCAGAACTGTAACCATTCTAGAGCTGTAGATTAACATTTCCCGTAATAAAATGTAATTGTACATTTGAAACTTCCAATTACTGAACTGTATATTTAAATTTGATACCTGTTCATGTAATGTAATTCAACATCCTACAAATAAACTTGCACAATCTAAATTTGCACGGTTGGAAATTGAGGTTGACGCTATTCTTCTTTGTAATAAACCTTTATATGCAATCAAGACGGTGTCAGCAGAGTCTCCTTTGTCCTCTTCACATCATCAATAACTTTAACAATAACTTCAATAACTTTCTACAACTTCAACTTTATATTCTAACTGAAATGTCTAGAACTCTATACAATTTTTTAATTTTATTTTCTAGAACTGTATTTTAACATTCTAGAATTACTATTTAACATTCCAGAACTGTAGCCATTCTAGAGCAGTAGATTAACATTTCCCGTAATAAAATATAATTGTACATTTGAAATTTCCAATTACTGAACTGTATATTTAAATTTGATACCTGTTCATTTAATGTAATTTAACATCCTAGAAATATACATGCACAACCTAAAATTGCAAGGTTGGAGATTTAGGTTGACGCTTTTTTCTCTGTAATAAACCTTTATATACAATCAAAACGGTGTCAGCGGAGTGCCCTTCGTCCTCTTCACATCATCAACACCATCTGATAAACTACAATAACTTTAATAACTTTCTACAACTTCAACTTTATATTCTAACTGAAACATCTAGAACTCTATGCATTTTTTTATTTCTTATTTTCTAGAACTGTATTTTAACATTCTAGAATTAATATTTAACATTCAGAACTGTAACCATTCTAGACTTGTAGATTAACATTTCTCGTATTGAAAAGTAATTGTACATTTGAAACTTCCAATTACTGAACTGTATATTTAAATTTGATACCTGTTCATGTAATGTAATTCCACATCCTACAAATAAACTTGCACAATCTAAATTTGAACGGTTGGAAATTTAGGTTGACGCTGTTCTTCTTTGTAATAAACCTTTATATGCAATCAAGACGGTGTCAGGAGTCTCCTTTCCTCTTCACAACATCAACACCATCTAAAAAAACTACAAAAACTTAAATAACTATCTACAACATCAACATAACATACTAACTGAAATGACTAGAACTCTGTGCATTTTTAATTTTATTTTCTTGAACTGTATTTTAACATTGTAGAATTACTATTTAACATTCCAGAACTGTAGGCATTCTAGAGCTGTAGTTAACACTTCTCGTAATGAAATGTAATTGTAAATTTGAAACTTCCAATTACTGACCTTTATACTAAAATTTGATACCTGTTTATTTAATGTAATTTAACATCCTAGAAATATACTTGTACAACTTAAATTTGCACGCTTAGAAATTTAGGTTGACTTTTTTTTTGTATTAAACCTTTATATGCAATCAAGACGGTGTCAGGGAGTCTCCTTCCTCTTCACATCATCAGCACCATCTAATAAACTACAAGAACTTCAATAACTTTCTACAACTTCAACTTTACATTCTAACTGATACGTCTAGAACTCTATACAATTTTTTAATTTTATTTTCTAGAACTGTATTTTAACATTCTAGAATTACTATTTAACATTCCAGAACTGTAGCCATTCTAGAGCTGTAGATTAACATTTCTCGTGTTAAATGTAATTGTACATTGAAACTTCCAATTACTGAACTTTATATTTAAATTTGATACCTGTTCATGTAATGTAATTTAACATCCTAAAAATAAACTTGCACAACCTAAATTTGCACGCTTGGAAATTTAGGTTGACGCTGTTTTTCTTTGTATTAAACCTTTATATGCAATCAAGACAGTGTCAGCAGAGTCTCCTTCGTCCTCTTCATATCATTCACACCATCTAATAAACTACAACAACTTTAATAACTTTCTACAACTTCAACTTTACATTCTAACTGAAACGTCTAGAACTCTATACAACTTTTTAATTTTATTTTCTAGAACTGTACTTTAACATTCTAGAATTACTATTTAATATTCCAGAACTGTAACCATTCTAGAGCTGTAGATTAACATTTCCCGTAATAAAATGTAATTGTACATTTGAAACTTCCAATTACTGAACTGTATATTTAAATTTGATACCTGTTCATGTAATGTAATTCAACATCCTACAAATAAACTTGCACAATCTAAATTTGCACGGTTGGAAATTGAGGTTGACGCTATTCTTCTTTGTAATAAACCTTTATATGCAATCAAGACGGTGTCAGCAGAGTCTCCTTTCTCCTCTTCACATCATCAATAACTTTAACAATAACTTCAATAACTTTCTACAACTTCAACTTTATATTCTAACTGAAATGTCTAGAACTCTATACAATTTTTTAATTTTATTTTCTAGAACTGTATTTTAACATTCTAGAATTACTATTTAACATTCCAGAACTGTAGCCATTCTAGAGCAGTAGATTAACATTTCCCGTAATAAAATATAATTGTACATTTGAAATTTCCAATTACTGAACTGTATATTTAAATTTGATACCTGTTCATTTAATGTAATTTAACATCCTAGAAATATACATGCACAACCTAAAATTGCAAGGTTGGAGATTTAGGTTGACGCTTTTTTTCTCTGTAATAAACCTTTATATACAATCAAAACGGTGTCAGCGGAGTGCCCTTCGTCCTCTTCACATCATCAACACCATCTGATAAACTACAATAACTTTAATAACTTTCTACAACTTCAACTTTATATTCTAACTGAAACATCTAGAACTCTATGCATTTTTTTATTTCTTATTTTCTAGAACTGTATTTTAACATTCTAGAATTAATATTTAACATTCCAGAACTGTAACCATTCTAGACTTGTAGATTAACATTTCTCGTATTGAAAAGTAATTGTACATTTGAAACTTCCAATTACTGAACTGTATATTTAAATTTGATACCTGTTCATGTAATGTAATTCCACATCCTACAAATAAACTTGCACAATCTAAATTTGAACGGTTGGAAATTTAGGTTGACGCTGTTCTTCTTTGTAATAAACCTTTATATGCAATCAAGACGGTGTCAGGGGAGTCTCCTTCGTCCTCTTCACATCATCAACACCATCTAAAAAAACTACAATAACTTTAATAACTTTCTACAACTTCAACTTTACATTCTAACTGAAATGTCTAGAACTCTGTGCATTTTTTTATTTCTTATTTTTTAGAACTGTATTTTAACATTCTAGAATTACTATTTAACATTCCAGAACTGTAGCCACTCTAGAGCTGTAGATTAACATTTCTTGTATTGAAATGTAATTGTAAATTTGAAACTTCCAATTACTGAGCTGTATATTTAAATTCGATCCCATTTCATGTAATGTAATTTAACATCCTAGAAATATACTTGCACAACTTAAATTTGCACGGTTGGAAATTTAGGTTGACGCTGTTCTTCTTGTAATAAACCTTTATATGCAATCAAGACGGTGTCAGGGGAGTCTCCTTCCTCCTCTTCACATCATCAACACCATCTAATAAACTACAATAACTTTAATAACTTTCTACAACTTCAACTTTACATTCTAACTGATACGTGTAGAACTCTATACAACTTTTTAATTTTATTTTCTAGAACTGTATTTTAACATTGTAGAATTACTATTTAACATTCCAGAACTGTAGCCATTCTAGAGCTGTAGATTCACACTTCTCGTAATAAAATGTAATTGTAAATTTGAAACTTCCAATTACTGAACTGTATATTTAAATTTGATACCTGTTCATGTAATGTAATTTAACGTCCTAGAAATATACTTGCAAAACTTAAATTTGCACGGTTGGAAATTTAGGTTGACGCTGTTCTTCTTTGTAATAAACCTTTATATGCAATCAAGACGGTGTAAGGGGAGTCTCCTTCATCCTCTTCACATCATCAACACCATCTAATAAACTACAATCACTTCAATAACTATATACAACTTCAACTTTATATTCTAACTTAAACGTCTAGAACTCTTTACAATTTTTTTATTTTATTTTCTAGAACTGTATTTTAACATTCTAGAATTGCAATATAACATTATAGAACTGTAATAGTTTCAGAGCTGTAGATTAACATTTCTCGTATTGAAATGTAATTGTACATTTGAAACTTCCAAATACTGAACTTTATATTTAAATTTGATACCTGTTTATGTACTGTAATTTAACATCTCAGCAATATCCTTGCACAACTTAAATTTGCACGGTTGGAAATTTAGTTTGACGCTGTTCTTCTTTGTAATAAACCTTTATATGCAATCAAGACGGTGTCAGCGGAGTCTCCTTTGTCCTCTTCACATCATCAATAACTTTAACAATAACTTCAATAACTTTCTACAACTTCAACTTTACATTCTAACTGAAACGTCTAGAACTCTATACAATTTTTTAATTTTATTTTCTAGAACTGTACTTTAACATTCTAGAATTACTATTTAATATTCCAGAATTGTAACCATTCTAGAGCAGTAGATTAACATTTCCCGTAATAAAATGTAATTGTACATTTGAAACTTCAAATTACTGAACTGTATATTTAAATTTGATACCTGTTCATGTAATGTATTTTAACATCCTAGAAATAAACTTGCACAACCTAAATTTGCACGGTTGGAAATTTAGTTTGACGCTGTTCTTCTTTGTAATAAACCTTTATATGCAATCAAGACGGTGTCAGCGGAGTCTCCTTTGTCCTCTTCACATCATCAATAACTTTAACAATAACTTCAATAACTATATACAACTTCAACTTTACATTCTAACTGAAACGTCTAGAACTCTATACAATTTTTTAATTTTATTTTCTAGAACTGTACTTTAACATTCTAGAATTACTATTTAACATTCCAGAACTGTAACCATTCTAGAGCAGTAGATTAACATTTCTCGTATTGAAATCTAATTATAAATTTGAAACTTCCAATTACTGAACTGTATATTTAAATTTGATCCCTGTTCATTTAATGCAATTTAACATCATAGAAATATACTTGCACAACCTAAATTTTAGGTTGGAAATTTAGGTTGGACGCTGTTCTTCTTTGTAATAAACCTTTATATGCAATCAAGACGGTGTCATGAGTCTCCTTTCGCCCTCTTCACATCATAAATAACTTTAACAATAACTTTAATAACTTTCTACAACTTCAACTTTACATTTTAACTGAAACGTCTAGAACTCTATACAATTTTTATTTTCATTTTCTAGAACTGTATTTTAACATTCTAGAAATGCAATTTAACATTCTAGAACTGTAATAGTTTTTAGAGCTGTAGATTAACATTTCTCGTTTGAAATGTAATTGTACATTGAAACTTCCAATTACTGAACTGTATATTTAAATTTGATACCTGTTCATGTAATGTAATTTAACGTCCTAGAAATATACTTGCACAACTTAAATTTGCAGGGTTGGAAATTTAGGTTGACGCTGTTCTTCTTTGTAATAAACCTTTATATGCAATCGAGACGGTGTCAGAGTCTCCTTTGTCCTCTTCACATCATCAATAACTTTTAACAATATCTTCAATAACTATATACAACTTCAACTTTACATTCTAACTGAAACGTCTAGAACTCTATACAATTTTATAATTTTATTTTCTAGAACTGTATTTTAACATTCTAGAATTACTATTTAACATTCCAGAACTGTAACCATTCTAGAGCTGTAGATTAACATTTCCCATAATAAAATGTAATTGTACATTTGAAACTTCCAATTACTGAACTGTATATTTAAATTTGATACCTGTTCATGTAATGTAATTTAACATCCTAGAAATATCCTTACACAATTTAAATTTGCACGGTTGGAAATTTAGGTTGGCCTTGTTTTTCTTTGTATTAAACCTTTATATGCAATCAAGACGGTGTCAGCGGAGTCTTCTTTGTCCTCTTCACATCATATATAACTTTAACAATAACTTCAATAACTATATACAACTTCAACTTTACATTCTAACTGAAATGTCTAGAACTCTATACAATCTTTTAATTCTATTTTCTAGAATTGTATTTTAAAATTCTAGAATTACTATTTAACATTCCAGAACTGTAACCATTCTAGAGCTGTAGATTAACATTTCCCGTAATAAAATGTAATTGTACATTTGAAATTTCCAATTACTGAACTGTATATTTAAATTTGATACCTGTTCATGTAATGTAATTTAACATCCTAGAAATAAACTTGCAAAACTTAAATTTGCACGGTTGGAAATTTAGGTTGACGCTGTTCTTCTTTGTAATAAACCTTTATATGCAATCAAGACGGTGTCAGCGGAGTCTCCTTTGTCCTCTTCACATCATCAATAACTTTAACAATAACTTCAATAACTATATACAACTTCAACTTTACATTCTAACTGAAACGTCTAGAACTCTATACAGTTTTTTAATTTTATTTTCTAGAACTGTATTTTAACATTCTAGAATTGCAATTTAACTTTATAGAACTGTAATAGTTTTAGAGCTGTAGATTAACATTTCTCGTATTGAAATGTAATTGTACATTTGAAATTTCCAATTACTGAACTGTATATTTAAATTTGATACCTGTTCATGTAATGTAATTTAACATCCTAGAAATAAACTTGCACAACCTAAATTCGCACGGTTGGAAATTTAGGTTGACGCTGTTTTTCTTTGTATTAAACCTTTATATGCAATCAAGATGGTATCAGCGGAGTCTCCTTCGTCCTCTTCACATCATTCACACCATCTAATAAACTACAATAACTTTAATAACTTTCTACAACTTCAACGTTATATTCTAACTGATACGTCTAGAACTCTATACATTTTTTTATTTTTTATTTTCTAGAACTGTATTTTAACATTCTAGAATTACTATTTAATATTCCAGAACTGTAACCATTCTAGAGCTGTAGATTAACATTTCCCGTAATAAAATGTAATTGTACATTTGAAACTTCCAATTACTGAACTGTATATTTAAATTTGATACCTGTTCATGTAATGTAATTTAACATCCTAGAAATAAACTTGCACAACTTAAATTTGCACGGTTGGAAATTTAGGTTGACGCTGTTCTTCTTTGTAATAAACCTTTATATGCAATCAAGACGGTGTCAGGGGAGTCTCCTTCGTCCTCTTCACATCATCAACACCATCTAATAAACTACAATAACTTTAATAACTTTCTACAACTTCAACTTTACATTCTAACTGAAAAGTCTAGAATTCTATACAATTTTTTAATTTTATTTTCTAGAACTGTATTTTAACATTCTAGAATTACTATTTAACATTCCAGAACTGTAACCATTCTAGAGCAGTAGATTAACATTTCCCGTAATAAAATGTAATTGTACATTTGAAACTTCCAATTACTGAACTGTATAATTAAATTTGATACCTGCTCCTTTAATGTCATTTAACATCCCAGAAATATACTTGCACAACTTAAATTTGCACGGTTGGAAATTTAGGTTGACGCTGTTTTTCTTTGTATTAAACCTTTATATGCAATCAAGACGGTGTCAGCGGAGTCTCCTTTGTCCTCTTCACATCATCAATAACTTTAACAATAACTTCAATAACTATATACAACTTCAACTTTACATTCTAACTGAAACGTCTAGAACTCTATACAACTTTTTAATTTTATTTTCTAGAACTGTATTTTAACATTCTAGAATTACTATTTAACATTCCAGAACTGTAACCATTCTAATCCTGTAGATTAACATTTCTCGTATTGAAATGTAATTGTACATTTGAAACTTCCAATTACTGAACTGTATATTTAAATTTGATACCTGTTCATGTAATGTAATTTAACATCCTAGAAATAAACTTGCACAACTTAAATTTGCACGGTTGGAAATTTAGTTTGACGCTGTTCTTCTTTGTAATAAACCTTTATATGCAATCAAGACGGTGTCAGGGGAGTCTCCTTTGTCCTCTTCACATCATCACCACCATCTAATAAACTACAATAACTTCAATAACTTTCTACAACTTCAACTTTACATTCTAACTGATACGTCTAGAACTCTATACAATTTTTTAATTCTATTTTCTAGAACTGTATTTTAACATTCTAGAATTACTATTTAACATTCCAGAACTGTAACCATTCTAGAGCTGTAGATTAACATTTCCCGTAATAAAATGTAATTGTACATTTGAAACTTCCAATTACTGAACTGTATATTTAAATTTCATACCTGTTCATGTAATGTAATTTAAAATCCGAGAAATATCCTTGCACAACTTAAATTCGCACGTTTGGTAATTTAGGTTGACGCTGTTTTTCTTTGTATTAAACCTTTATATGCAATCAAGACGGTGTCAGCGGAGTCTCCTTTGTCCTCTTCACATCATAAATAACTTTACCAATAACTTTAATAACTTTCTACAACTTCAACTTTACATTTTAACTGAAACGTCTAGAGCTCTATACAACTTTTTAATTTTATTTTCTAGAACTGTATTTTAACATTCTAGAATTACTATTTAACATTCCAGAACTGTAACTATTCTAATCCTGTAGATTAACATTTCTCGTATTGAAATGTAATTGTACATTTGAAACTTCCAATTACTGAACTGTATATTTAAATTTGATACCTGTTCATGTAATGTAATTTAAAATCCGAGAAATATCCTTGCACAACTTAAATTCGCACGTTTGGTAATTTAGGTTGACGCTGTTTTTCTTTGTATTAAACCTTTATATGCAATCAAGATGGTGTCAGCGGAGTCTCCTTCGTCCTCTTCACATAATCAACACCATCTAATAAACTACAATAACTTTAATAACTTTCTACAACTTCAACTTTACATTCTAACTGAAACGTCTAGAACTCTATACAATTTTTTAATTTTATTTTCTAGAACTGTACTTTAACATTCTAGAATTACTATTTAACATTCCAGAACTGTAACCATTCTAGAGCTGTAGATTAACATTTCCCATAATAAAATGTAATTGTACATTTGAAACTTCCAATTACTGAACTGTATATTTAAATTTGATACCTGTTTATGTAATGTAATTTAACATCCTAGCAATATCCTTGCACAACTTAAATTTGCACGGTTGGAAATTTAGTTTGACGCTGTTCTTCTTTGTAATAAACCTTTATATGCAATCAAGACGGTGTCAGGGGAGTCTCCTTTGTCCTCTTCACATCATCACCACCATCTAATAAACTACAATAACTTTAATAACTTTCTACAACTTCAACTTTACATTCTAACTGAAACGTCTAGAACTCTATACAGTTTTTTAATTTTATTTTCTAGAACTGTATTTTAACATTCTAGAATTGCAATTTAACTTTATAGAACTGTAATAGTTTTAGAGCTGTAGATTAACATTTCCCGTAATAAAATGTAATTGTACATTTGAAACTTCCAATTACTGAACTGTATATTTAAATTTGATACCTGTTTATATAATGTAATTTAACATCCTAGCAATATCCTTGCACAACTTAAATTCGCACGGTTGGAAATTTAGGTTGACGCTGTTTTTCTTTGTATTAAACCTTTATATGCAATCAAGAAGGTGACAGCGGAGCCTCCTTTGTCCTCTTCACATCATCAATAACTTTAATAATAACTTCAATAACTATATACAACTTCAACTTTACATTCTAACTGAAACGTCTAGAACTCTATACAGTTTTTTAATTTTATTTTCTAGAACTGTATTTTAACATTCTAGAATTGCAATTTAACATTATAGAACTGTAATAGTTTTAGAGCTGTAGATTAACATTTCTCGTATTGAAATGTAATTGTACATTTGAAACTTCCAAATACTGAACTTTATATTTAAATTTCATACCTGTTTATGTAATGTAATTTAACATCTTAGCAATATCCTTACACAACTTAAATTTGCACGGTTGGAAATTTAGGTTGACGCTGTTCTTCTTTTTAATAAACCTTTATATGCAATCAAGACGGTGTCAGCGGAGTCTCCTTTGTCCTCTTCACATCATCAATATCTTTAACAATAACTTTAATAACTTTCTACAACTTCAACTTTACATTCTAACTGAAATGTCTAGAACTCTGTGCATTCTTTTATTTCTTATTTTTTAGAACTGTATTTTAACATTCTAGAATTACTATTTAACATTCCAGAACTGTAGCCACTCTAGAGCTGTAGATTAACATTTCTTGTATTGAAAAGTAATTGTACATTTGAAACTTCCAATTACTGAACTGTATCATTAAATTTGATACCTGTTCATGTAATGTAATTCAACATCCTACAAATAAACTTGCACAATCTAAATTTGCACGGTTGGAAATTTAGGTTGACGCTGTTCTTCTTTGTAATAAACCTTTATATGCAATCAATCAGAGTCTCCTTCGTCCTCTTCACATCATCAACACCATCTAATAAACTACAATAACTTTAATAACTTTCTACAACTTCAACTTTACATTCTAACTGATACGTCTAGAACTCTATACAATTTTTTAATTTTATTTTCTAGAACTGTATTTTAACATTCTAGAATTACTATTTAATATTCCAGAACTGTAACCATTCTAGAGCTGTAGATTAAAAATTCCCGTAATAAAATGTAATTGTACATTTGAAATTTCCAATTACTGAACTGTATATTTAAATTTGATACCTGTTCATGTAATGTAATTTAACATCCTAGAAATAAACTTGCAAAACTTAAATTTGCACGGTTGGAAATTTAGGTTGACGCTGTTCTTCTTTGTAATAAACCTTTATATGCAATCAAGACGGTGTCAGCGGAGTCTCCTTTGTCCTCTTCACATCATCAATAACTTTAACAATAACTTTAATAACTATATACAACTTCAACTTTACATTCTAACTGAAACGTCTAGAACTCTATACAGTTTTTTAATTTTATTTTCTAGAACTGTACTTTAACATTCTAGAATTACTATTTAACATTATAGAACTGTAATAGTTTTAGAGCTGTAGATTAACATTTCTCGTATTGAAATGTAATTGTACATTTGAAATTTCCAATTACTGAACTGTATATTTAAATTTGATACCTGTTCATGTAATGTAATTTAACATCCTAGAAATAAACTTGCACAACCTAAATTCGCACGGTTGGAAATTTAGGTTGACGCTGTTTTTCTTTGTAATAAACCTTTATATGCAATCAAGACGGTGTCAGGGGAGTCTCCTTTGTCCTCTTCACATCATCACCACCATCTAATAAACTACAATAACTTTAATAACTTTCTACAACTTCAACTTTACATTCTAACTGATACGTCTAGAACTCCATACAATTTTTTAATTCTATTTTCTAGAACTGTATTTTAACATTCTAGAATTACTATTTAACATTCCAGAACTGTAACCATTCTAGAGCTGTAGATTAACATTTCCCGTAATAAAATGTAATTGTACATTTGAAACATCCAATTACTGAACTGTGTATTTAAATTTGATACCTGTTCATGTAATGTAATTTAACATCCTACAAATAAACTTGCACAACTTAAATTTGCACGGTTGGAAATTTAGGTTGACGCTGTTCTTCTTTGTAATAAACCTTTATATGCAATCAAGACGGTGTCAGCGGAGTCTCCTTTGTCCTCTTCACATCATAAATAACTTTACCAATAACTTTAATAACTTTCTCCAACTTCAACTTTACATTTTAACTGAAACGTCTAGAGCTCTATACAACTTTTTAATGTTATTTTCTAGAACTGTATTTTAACATTCTAGAATTGCAATTTAACATTATAGAACTGTAATAGTTTTAGAGCTGTAGATTAACATTTCTCGTATTGAAATGTAATTGTACATTTGAAACTTCCAATTACTGAAATGTATATTTAAATTTGATACCTGTTCATGTAATGTAATTTAACATCCTAGAAATATCCTTGCACAACTTAAATTTGCACGGTTGGAGATTTAGGTTGACGCTCTTCTTCTTTGTATTAAAACTTTATATGCAATCAAGACGGTGTCAGCTGAGTCTCCTTCGTCCTCTTCACATCATCAACACCATCGAAAAAACTAAAATAACTTTAATAACTTTCTACAACTTCAACCTTACATTCTAAGTGAAACGTCTAGAACTCTATACAATTTTTTAATTTTATTTTCTAGAACTGTACTTTAACATTCTAGAATTACTATTTAATATTCCAGAACTGTAGGCATTCTAGAGCTGTAGTTAACACTTCTCGTAATGAAATGTAATTGTAAATTTGAAACTTCCAATTACTGAACTGTATACTTAAATTCGATACCTGTTTATTTAATGTCATTTAACATCCTAGAAATATACTTGTACAACTTAAATTAGCACGCTTGGAAATTTAGGTTGACTTTTTTTTTTTTGTATTAAACCTTTATATGCAATCAAGACGGTGTCAGGGGAGTCTCCTTCGTCCTCTTCACATCATCAGCACCATCTAATAAACTACAATAACTTTAATAACTTTCTACAACTTCAACTTTACATTCTAACTGATACGTCTAGAACTCTATACAATTTTTTAATTTTATTTTCTAGAACTGTATTTTAACATTCTAGAATTACTATTTGACATTCCAGAACTGTAGCCATTCTAGAGCTGTAGATTAACATTTCTCGTATTGAAATGTAATTGTACATTTGAAACTTCCAATTACTAAACTGTATTTTTAAATTTGATACCTGTTCATGTAATGTAATTTAACATCCTAGAAATAAACTTGCACAACCTAAATTTCCAAATTTAGGTTGACGCTGTTTTTCTTTGTATTAAACCTTTATATGCAATCAAGACAGTGTCAGCGGAGTCTCCTTCGTCCTCTTCATATCATTCACACCATCTAATAAACTACAACAACTTTAATAACTTTCTACAACTTCAACTTTACATTCTAACTGAAACGTCTAGAACTCTATACAACTTTTTAATTTTATTTTCTAGAACTGTACTTTAACATTCTAGAATTACTATTTATTATTCCAGAACTGTAGCCATTCTAGAGCTGTAGATTCACACTTCTCGTAATGAAATGTAATTGTAAATTTGAAACTTCCAATTACTGAACTGTATACTCAAATTTGATATCTGTTTATTTAATGTCATTTAACATCCTAGAAATATACTTGTACAACTTAAATTAACACGGTTGGAAATTTAGGTTGACTTTTTTTTTTTTTGTATTAAACCTTTATATGCAATCAAGACGGTGTCAGCGGAGTCTCCTTTGTCCTCTTCACATCATCAATAACTTTAACAATAACTTCAATAACTATAAACAACTTCAACTTTACATTCTAACTGAAACGTCTAGAACGCTATACAATTTTTTAATTTTATTTTCTAGGACTGTATTTTAACATTCTAGAATTGCAATTTAACATTCCAGAACTGTAACCATTCTAGAGCTGTAGATTAACATTTCTCGTATTGAAATGTAATTGTAAAATTGAAACTTCCAATTACTGAACTGTATATAACATCCTAGAAATAAACTTGCACAACTTAAATTTGCACGGTTGGAAATTTAGGTTGACGCTGTTCTTCTTTTTAATAAACCTTTATATGCAATCAAGACGGTGTCAGCGGAGTCTCCTTTGTCCTCTTCACATCATCAATATCTTTAACAATAACTTTAATAACTTTCTACAACTTCAACTTTACATTCTAACTGAAACGTCTAGAACTCTATACAATTTTTTAATTTTATTTTCTAGAACTGTGCTTTAACATTCTAGAATTACTATTTAATATTCCAGAACTGTAACCATTCTAGAGCTGTAGATTAACATTTCCCGTAATAAAATGTAATTGTACATTTGAAACTTCCAATTACTGAACTGTATATTTAAATTTGATACCTGTTCATGTAATGTAATTCAACATCCTACAAATAAACTTGCACAATCTAAATTTGCACGGTTGGAAATTTAGGTTGACGCTGTTCTTCTTTGTAATAAAACTTTATATGCAATCAAGACGGTGTCAGGAGTCTCCTTGTCCTCTTCACATCATCAACACCTTTAACAATAACTTTAATAACTTTCTACAACTTCAACTTTACATTCTAACTGAAACGTCTAGAACTCTATACAAATTTTTAATTTTATTTTCTAGAACTGTATTTTAACATTGTAGAATTACTATTTAACATTCCAGAACTGTAGCCATTCTAGAGCTGTAGATTCACACTTCTCGTAATAAAATGTAATTGTAAATTTGAAACTTCCAATTAATGAACTGTATACTTAAATTTGATACCTGTTTATTTAATGTCATTTAACATCCTAGAAATATACTTGTACAACTTAAATTAGCACGCTTGGAAATTTAGGTTGACGCTTTTTTTCTTTGTAATAAACCTTTATATGCAATCAAGACAGTGTCAGAGTCTCCTTCGTCCTCTTCACATCATCAATATCTAATAAACTACAATAACTTTAATAACTTTCTACAACTTCAACTTTATATTCTAACTGAAATGTCTAGAACTCTATACAATTTTTTAATTTTATTTTCTAGAACTGTATTTTAACATTCTAGAATTACTATTTAACATTCCAGAACTGTAGCCATTCTAGAGCTGTAGATTAACATTTCCGTAATGAAATGTAATTGTACATTTGAAACTTCCAATTACTGAACTGTATATTTAAATTTGATCCCATTTCATGTAATGTAATTTAACATCCTAGAAATAAACTTGCACAACTTAAATTTGCGGTTGGAAATTTAGGTTGGCGCTGTTCTTCTTTGTAATAAACCTTTATATGCAATCAAGACGGTGTCAGCGAGTCTCCTTTGTCCTCTTCACATCATCAAATATAATAAACTACAATAACTTTAATAACTTTCTACAACTTCAACTTTACATTCTAACTGAAACGTCTAGAACTCTATACAACTTTTAATTTTATTTTCTAGAACTGTATTTTAACATTCTAGAATTACTATTTAATATTCCAGAACTGTAACCATTCTAGACCTGTAGATTAACATTTCTCGTAATAAAATGTAATTGTACATTTGAAACTTCCAATTACTGAACTGTATATTTAAATTTGATACCTGTTCATGTAATGTAATTTAACATCCTAGAAATATCCTTGCACAACTAAATTGCAGTTGGAAATTTAGGTTGACTTCTTCTTTGTATTAAAACTTTATATGCAATCAAGACGGTGTCAGAGTCTCCTTAGTCCTCTTCATCATCAACACCATCTAAAACTACAATAACTTTAATAACTTTCTACAACTTCAACTTTATATTCTAACTGAAACGTCTAGAACTCTATACAATTTTTTAATTTTATTTTCTAGAACTGTATTTTAACATTCTAGAATTGCAATTTAACATTCCAGAACTGTAGGCATTCTAGAGCTGTAGATTAACATTTCTCGTAATGAAATGTAATTGTAAATTTGAAACTTCCAATTACTGAACTGTATATTTAAATACCTGTTTATGTAATGTAATTTAACATCCTAGAAATATCCTTGCACAACTTAAATTTGCGGTTGGAAATTTAGGTTGACTTCTTTTTGTAATAAACCTTTATATGCAATCAAGACGGTGTCAGCGAGTCTCCTTTGTCCTCTTCACATCATCACCATCTTTAACACTACTTTAATAACTTTCTACAACTTCAACTTTACATTCTAACTGAAACGTCTAGAACTCTATACAATTTTTAATTTTATTTTCTAGAACTGTATTTTAACATTCTAGAATTACTATTTAACATTCCAGAACTGTAGCCATTCTAGAGCTGTAGATTAACATTTCTCGTATTGAAATGTAATTGTACATTTGAAACTTCCAATTACTGAACTGTATATTTAAATTTGATACCTGTTCATGTAATGTAATTTAACATCCTAGAAATAAACTTGCACAACCTAAATTTCCAAATTTAGGTTGGCGCTGTTCTTCTTTGTAATAAACCTTTATATGCAATCAAGACGGTGTCAGCGGAGTCTCCTTTGTCCTCTTCACATCATCAATATCTTTAACTACAATAACTTTAATAACTTTCTACAACTTCAACTTTACATTCTAACTGAAACGTCTAGAACTCTATACAATTTTTAATTTTATTTTCTAGAACTGTGCTTTAACATTCTAGAATTACTATTTAATATTCAGAACTGTAACCATTCTAGAGCAGTAGATTAACATTTCCCGTCATAAAATGTAATTGTAAATTTGAAACTTCCAATTACTGAACAGTAAACTTAAATTTGATACCTGTAAATTTAATTACAATTAACATCCTAGAAATATACTTGCACAACTTAAATTTGCAGTTGGAAATTTAGGTTGACTGTTTTTCTTTGTAATAAACCTTTATATGCAATCAAGGCGGTGTCAGCGGAGTCTCCTTTGTCCTCTTCACATCATCAATAACTTTAACAATAACTTCAATAACTATATACAACTTCAACTTTATATTCTAACTGAAACGTCTAGAACTCTATACAATTTTTTAATTTTATTTTCTAGAACTGTATTTTAACATTCTAGAATTGCAATTTAACATTCCAGAACTGTAACCATTCTAGAGCTGTAGATTAACATTTCTCGTAATGAAATGTAATTGTAAATTGAAACTTCCAATTACTGAACTGTATATTTAAATTTGATCCCATTTCATGTAATGTAATTTAACATCCTAGAAATAAACTTGCACAACAAATTTGCACGGTTGGAAATTTAGGTTGGCGCTTCTTCTTTTAATAAACCTTTATATGCAATCAAAGGCGGTGTCAGCGAGTCTCCTTTGTCCTCTTCATCATCAATATCTTTAACAATAACTTTAATAACTTTCTACAACTTCAACTTTACATTCTAACTGAAACGTCTAGAACTCTATACAATTTTAATTTTATTTTCTAGAACTGTATTTTAACATTCTAGAATTACTATTTAATATTCAGAACTGTAACCATTCTAGAGCTGTAGATTAACATTTCTCGTAATAAAATGTAATTGTACATTTGAAACTTCCAATTACTGAACTGTATATTTAAATTTGATACCTGTTCATGTAATGTAATTCAACATCCTAGAAATAAACTTGCACAATCTAAATTTGCACGGTTGGAAATTTAGGTTGGCTGTTCTTCTTTGTAATAAACCTTTATATGCAATCAAGACGGTGTCAGAGTCTCCTTCATCCTCTTCACATCATCAATAACTTTAACAATAACTTCAATAACTATATACAACTTCAACTTTATATTCTAACTGAAACGTCTAGAACTCTATACAACTTTTTAATTTTATTTTCTAGAACTCTATTTAAACATAATAGAAATACTATTTAACATTCCAGAACTGGTACCATTCTAGAGATGTAGATTAAAATTACACGTAATAAAATGTAATTGTAAATTTGAAACTTCCAATTACTGAACTTTAAATTTAAATTTTATACCTGTTTATGTAATGTCATTTAACATCAGAAATATACTTGCACAACTTAAATTTGCACGTTGGAAATTTAGTTGACTTTCTTTGTAATAAACCTTTATATGCAATCAAGACAGTGTCAGCGGAGTCTCCTTGTCCTCTTCACATCATCAACACCATCTAAAAAACTACAATAACTTTAAAAACTTTCTACAACATCAAATTTACATTCTAACTGAAATGTCTAGAACTCTATACATTTTTTATTTTATTTTCTAGAACTGTATTTTAACATTCTAGAATTACTATTTAACATTCCAGAACTGTAGCCATTCTAGAGCTGTAGATTAACATTTCTCGTATTGAAATGTAATTGTACATTTGAAACTTCCAATTACTGAACTGTATATTTAAATTTGATCCCTGTTCATGTAATGTAATTTAACATCCTAGAAATAAACTTGCACAACTTAAATTTGCACGGTTGGAAATTTAGGTTGACGCTGTTCTTCTTTGTAATAAACCTTTATATGCAATCAAGACGGTGTCATGAGTCTCCTTTGTCCTCTTCACATCATCAATAACTTTAACAATAACTTTAATAACTTTCTACAACTTCAACTTTACATTCTAACTGAAACGTCTAGAACTCCATACAATTTTTAATTTTATTTTCTAGAACTGTACTTTAACATTCTAGAATTACTATTTAACATTCCAGAACTGTAACCATTCTAGAGCTGTAGATTAACATTTCCCGTAATAAAATGTAATTGTACATTTGAAACTTCCAATTACTGAACTGTATATTTAAATTTGATACCTGTTCATGTAATGTAATTTAACATCCTACAAATATACTTGCACAACTTAAATTTGCACGTTGGAAATTTAGGTTGACGCTGTTCTTCTTTGTAATAAACCTTTATATGCAATCAAGACGGTGTCAGAGTCTCCTTCTTCCTCTTCATATCATCACCATCAATAACTTTAACAATCACTTTAATAACTTTCTACAACTTCAACTTTATATTCTAACTTAAACGTCTAGAACTCTATACAATTTTTTAATTTTATTTTCTAGAACTGTATTTTAACATTCTAGAATTACTATTTAACATTCTAGAACTGTAGCCATTTTAGAGCTGTAGATTAACATTTCTTCTATTGAAATGTAATTGTACATTTGAAACTTCCAAATACTGAACTTTATATTTAAATTTTATACCTGTTTATGTAATGTAATTTAACATCCTAGAAATATCCTTGCACAACTTAAATTAGCACAGTTGGAAATTTAGTTTGGCCTGTTCTTCTTTGTAATAAACCTTTATATGCAATCAAGACGGTGTCAGGGAGTCTCCTTTGTCCTCTTCACATCATTCACACCATCTAAATCACTACAATAACTTTAATAACTTTCTACAACTTCAACTTTACATTTTAACTGAAACGTCTAGAGCTCTATACAACTTTTTTATTGCTTATTTTCTAGAACTGTATTTTAACATTCTAGAATTACTATTTAACATGCCAGAACTGTAGCCATTCTAGAACTGTAGATTAACATTTCTCGTATTGAAATGTAATTGTAAATTTGAAACTTCCAATTACTGAACTGTATATTTAAATTTGATACCTGTTCATGTAATGTAATTTAACATCCTAGAAATATACTTGCACAACCTAAATTTGCGGTTGGAAATTTAGGTTGACGCTGTTCTTCTTTGTAATAAACCTTTATATGCAATCAAGGCGGTGTCAGCGAGTCTCCTTTGTCCTCTTCACATCATCAATAACATCTAATAACTACAATAACTTCAATAACTATATACAACTTCAACTTTACATTCTAACTGAAACGTCTAGAACTCTATACAATTTTTTAATTTTATTTTCTAGAACTGTATTTTAACATTCTAGAATTACTATTTAACATTCCTGGAACTGTAATAGTTTCTAGAGCTGTAGATTAACATTTCCGTAAAAATGTAATTGTATATTTGAAAATTCCAATTACTGAACTGTATACTTAAATTTGATACCTGTTTGTTCATGTAATGTCATTTAACATCCCAGAAATATAATTGCACAACTTAAATTTGCACGTTGGAAATTTAGTTTGGCCGCTGTTCTTCTTTGTAATAAACCTTTATATGCAATCAAGGCGGTGTCAATGAGTCTCCTTCTTCGTCCTCTTCATTCACACCATCTAATAAACTTAACAATGACTTTAATAACTTTCTACAACTTCAACTTTATATTCTAACTGAAATGTCTAGAACTCTATACAATTTTTTAATTTTATTTTCTAGAACTGTTTTTAACATTCTAGAATTACTATTTAACATTCAGAACTGTAGCCATTCTAGAGCTGTAGATTAACATTTCTATTGAAATGTAATTGTAAATTTGAAACTTCCAATTACTGAGCTGTATATTTAAATTTGATACCTGTTCATGTAATGTAATTTAACATCCTAGAAATATACTTGCACAACTTAAATTTGCACGGTTGGAAATTTAGGTTGACGCTGTTCTTCTTGTAATAAACCTTTATATGCAATCAAGGCGGTGTCAGAGTCTCCTTTGTCCTCTTCACATCATCAATAACTTTAACAATAACTTCAATAACTTTCTACAACTTCAACTTTACATTCTAACTGAACGTCTAGAACTCTATACAACTTTTTAATTTTATTTTCTAGAACTGTATTTTAACATTCTAGAATTACTATTTAACATTCAGAACTGTAGCCATTCTAGAGCTGTAGATTCACATTTCGTAATAAAATGTAATTATAAATTTGAAACTTCCAATTACTGAACTGTATATTTAAATTTGATACCTGTTCATGTAATGTAATTTAACGTCCTAGAAATATACTTGCAAAACTTAAATTTGCACGGTTGGAAATTTAGGTTGACGCTGTTCTTCTTTGTAATAAACCTTTATATGCAATCAAGACGGTGTCAGGGGAGTCTCCTTCATCCTCTTCACATCATCAACACCATCTAATAAACTACAATCACTTCAATAACTATATACAACTTCAACTTTATATTCTAACTTAAACGTCTAGAACTCTTTACAATTTTTTTATTTTATTTTCTAGAACTGTATTTTAACATTCTAGAATTGCAATATAACATTATAGAACTGTAATAGTTTCAGAGCTGTAGATTAACATTTCTCGTATTGAAATGTAATTGTACATTTGAAACTTCCAAATACTGAACTTTATATTTAAATTTGATACCTGTTTATGTACTGTAATTTAACATCTCAGCAATATCCTTGCACAACTTAAATTTGCACGGTTGGAAATTTAGTTTGACGCTGTTCTTCTTTGTAATAAACCTTTATATGCAATCAAGACGGTGTCAGCGGAGTCTCCTTTGTCCTCTTCACATCATCAATAACTTTAACAATAACTTCAATAACTTTCTACAACTTCAACTTTACATTCTAACTGAAACGTCTAGAACTCTATACAATTTTTTAATTTTATTTTCTAGAACTGTACTTTAACATTCTAGAATTACTATTTAATATTCCAGAATTGTAACCATTCTAGAGCAGTAGATTAACATTTCCCGTAATAAAATGTAATTGTACATTTGAAACTTCCAATTACTGAACTGTATATTTAAATTTGATACCTGTTCATGTAATGTATTT
>NW_024401715.1:0-41714 GCF_016859285.1 Xiphias gladius | reverse complement strand
TCAGTTGCATTATTGCTGCTGCCAGGGGTGATGATACCACGTCATCCACACAGGTTTGCAGAGATGATGTGATACTGTCATCAGGGCAGCCAAGTGGATTCAGTCTTCTGGGTAAAGTGCTGGCTGTACCTGTGGAATCACTTTGGTAATTCCCAGTACTTTCTTATTTACCCATGATTTAACCCTCTTTGGCTTTGTTGCGTTATGAAGGTCTTTTTCAGTTTTCCACCTCCATAACCTTTTCATTAAGTAATTTTATGAAAAAATGTCTTGTTTTAGCCAAATCTTCCTCTCCTTTCTCCAACCGCTCCAGAATATTTCTCTTCTCATTGAAGTTACTCTGCTGGATCCTTTCATAAACACCAAGCTTTGTCTTTAGACTGTTAAGCTTATCTTGAAAGCCTCCCTAGTGTTTTCATCCATCTTCTCCCACTCATCGGTGTCTATGTGCTGTATTTTCATCTCCATTATTCTGCTTCTTAATTTCTTGGGATTTTCGATATCAGACATGCATGCCTGTATATCACCCTTATGCACTTAACCGCATGTCTCCAATTTTCTGAGCTTAGCCCTCAGCTTGCTCATTTCTTTCTCATTGGCTTTCATTTTAGAGGATTCAAGTCCGAGTTTTTCAATCAGGTTGCTCTTTGCTTGCATGGCCTCCTTCAGCTCTATTTTTGTGTTATTCAACATGGACACTTCCTTTTCTTTTTAAGTCCTCTAGGCGGCAGCGCTGGCCTTCAGGAGAGTCTTTACTTGGGATAGCATATAAAAATTGTTTTTTTCTGCCTTCAATTCTTCCCCCAAAGTGTTCCTGTCGTGCTTTAGAGACATCACCTCCCTCTCTAGGGTTGCAATATTTTCGTTTTTTTTCACGAGTATCCTTTAATTCGGACACTGTCTTGGTCAGATCCCTCCTCTCTTTTATAATCTTAGCCTGTTTGATTAATTTCATTTCCAGTTTTTCAGACATGAATCTGCTTTCAAGTTCAGCTGTGCTCTTGAGATTCATTTCTTTTTCCAAGGCCTCGTATTTTCTGTTAGCTGCTGCTGACTCTTTTGTTCTCCTCCGCCATCTGATAGAGCTGTTTCTTCATTTTCAGCACCTCACATTCATATTTTCAGCCTGCTCTTTCAATGCCCTGTCGGCTTCCTCTTTCTGCAATGCCAGCTTCTCATCAAAGTCTCCTTGCATATATAACAAGACATTGTTTTGATGCTCTTTATCACGCTGCGAAGACTCATCTAAATTTCTTAACTCCCCTTCGTGAATTTTTCTTTGTTTTTCGGTCAACCAACAGGGCAGTTTTAGCCGGACAAGTCGTTTGTTGTCTCTCTGGGTTTCGTCCAACTCGGTTTTGAGTTCCTCAAGCCTCTTTTTTGGGCTTCCAGCTCTCCCTGCAGAGCCTGAATTGTAGTCTCAAGAGACTCTCTTACCTGGCTGTTGGAAACGGCTTCCTCTTTCAGGACTTCATGGTTCTCTCATTTTGCTCCTCGAGTTTGTTGAGCTTCCACCTGAGAAGCTTTTCTGAAAATTCCTCTTTCTCCATTGCAGTTAAGTAAATACACTGCTAGATCACAGTCTGTCAGTATTAGGAAATTTTGTGTAACCCAGCCTAACAGGCGTATGCACAAAGTGTCCCTCACTTCGTAGTCAGACTTTGTGAGTAGAAATTTGCAAATGTAACTCCATGCAATTGAAATGTGTGATGTCACCATGCGCTTTGATGTCACCATGCGCTTTGATGTGCTTTGTGATGTCACATCATCTGTGACATCATCATGTTTGTTTGACAGTAGAATTAAAAATAAATAAACAAATACATAAGAAAACAAAAAGAGTATATTGACTTTAGCACCACGTGAATCAGCTTGGCATTAAAATGCTGCTTTCATATTCTTACATCAGAACTGTAATACTTTTCTACATTCACTTTGGTGAAATTTTGAGTGCTCGAGTTTTACTTGTATTGTGGAGTATGGAGACCCAGAGTGTTTCAAAATTAAATATATAAGACATCATTAAATACTCGGTCAGTCGGCAACTCTCACATTCACCGTAGGTGTGACTGTAGTGAGCGTTCTTGTTTCAATTTGTCAGCCCTGTAAAAGATCGGCGACCTGTCGAGGTGTAGCCGCCTCTCGCCCAGTGTCAGCTGGGATATGCTCCAACTCCTGACCACGACCCTCAGGTGTAGCGGTATAGATAAGGATGGTGAGAAAAAAAAAAAAAGCGGCTTAGCGACAAGAGGACAAATACAGGAATAAAAACTCTGCTCCTTCCTTCTCTCTTAGCGCTCTTACTTCATGTTATTTTTTATGGGCGCCCTCCCAGATCATAAGCTTTGCAGGAATGGAGAGGTAAATTCTAATCAATAACTAATTAATGCAGATGTATTTCTGAAATCATAAAATATCTTTTCAGGTATTTCACCCCCAAGAGGATTACTCAACTATAAATCAGTAGCTGGCAAACACTCAAATCCTTCTACAGGTATTAACATTCAGAGCAGTGCGGTCGGAAAGTCAAAGATCATTTGCTCTCCAACGCTTTACCTGATTCACTGCTGCAGGAAGCCAAAGGGCGCAAACTACTCATCGTGTTAAGGCGAGGCAGCGTATGATCTGAGTCAACACAATCCTGAATTAATAGGATGGAAATCAATTTTTCAACATCTGTAAATACTCTATTTACACTGTGAGATTGACTCCCACAAGCTGTTTTGTGGCCAGAATGTTGCTGCGTGGAATTTCAGGTAATGGGAAATTTTTAATTTTGACAAAATGAATGATCAATGCAGCATTGATACATTTTTTCTGGCTAGTGGGAGGCAGAGGAACTCCACAACACAGACCAACATATTATATTGCTTGCGAGCCGCCGTCACTTCCACGGTGCGCTCGCTCAATGCGAAGATGCCGGCGTGCTCGTCGTCCAGGACGGTCACCGTGGCGACCAGGGGCTCAACCCAAGCGAGCTTTGGGGTCGGCACCAACCCTGTCTCTCTAAAACATCCTTGGCGTCACCAAGATGCAGATTCAACAGGCGCACAAAAGTTTCATCGATGAGAGTTAGCTGAACTTTTTAGCTACAAAGCAGTAACTGCTCAAGTGTAACGGTGGTGTCTGGCGTTGTGTTCCTCTGGTGGATGGAGGGAAGAAGAACCGGAGAACAGAGCGGAGAACGAGGCAGTACAGTCTTTTTCAGGAGGTGTTGAGAAACCTGTTAGTCCCACAGAGTCAGTGTGACTCCTTCTCTTTTCAGATGTGACTCTTTCCTTCGCTTGTTTCTCTCCTTACTTCCAGCGCTAAATTCTCAGAAATGACTCATTTTTCTTCTTCTGTTCTTCTCTCTTTATCTCTCGCTTCTCTCTCTCATGTGAAGCAGCGAGCGACTCCCTCCTCCTCCTTCCTCTTTCCTCTTGGTATTACCAGTGACCATAAAGCTGCTCATTCACTGCCACTGATCTCTGTTACAGAGAGAGACTTAGTGGGGGTGATGAGCTACAACACCTACACACAAGTTCTTGGTTAACAGCAAAACTAAAAATATCAGCGGTAAAATACATATAAACATCCCAAACTGAAAGTAACAATCAAAAGTGCAATAAGTCATTCTTTTATTTACGTATTTATCTGTTTATTTTGGACACTTGGGGGCAGTGGAAACAAGCTGTGAACACAATATTGACATACCATGAACTCACAGAGCAACATTGTCATTTATTTGGAGTTGTGTTTGTCCGACTGATGAATTTAAGTCCAGTATTCCCTCTCTCTTAGCTCTGTCTTTGGTCTCCATTAACTCCTGAGGAAATATCTGGCTCTTTAGCCGCTAAATGCTCCAATATGTTCACCAGCTAGCGGCTAACTGTCTGTCTGCGCTTAGCGATGGGTATGTAGAGGAGCCGTCGCCTCTTTGAATTACTCTACAAATGAAGTCGGTCCAAATCACCGTAATCATACACAACTTAACACAGATACAGAAATACCAAACCCTACAACGAGCTTCAAATTCATTTCATTGTAGTATTTTTTATTCATGGGGAAGATGGCAAAATCATGTGAGAGGATTAGCTTTCTTAGGTAGAGGTCCGGTTAGTCTCCGTGATTTGCCCAGTTTTGGAGCAGAATTCTTTGTGGAAAATTTCGATTTTCAATTTTCCAAATATCTTCTCTTTGGG
This sequence comes from Xiphias gladius, assembly GCF_016859285.1. Taxonomy (NCBI): domain Eukaryota; kingdom Metazoa; phylum Chordata; class Actinopteri; order Istiophoriformes; family Xiphiidae; genus Xiphias; species Xiphias gladius. The sequence goes on along the minus strand of NW_024401715.1, from coordinate 37,530 downwards.
GTGTGGAGGAAGCCGAAATCATAACAGAAGTTATTTCAGGGCACTTTTCATACAGAGCAGGCCTGGACGGTATTCTCTACAACATTATTGACATAGACCCAACATTCCCCCATGAGCAAGCACTTGGCGGCGGTGGCAAGGAAAAACTCCCTTTCAACAGGAAGAATCCTTGAGCAGAAGCGGGCTCTGGGTGGGCGGCCATCTGCCTCGACCGGTCGGGTTGAGAGAGAAAGAAGAGATTTAGAGAGAGACAGAGAGGTGTGTGTGAGGTGGTGGTGGGGTTCTTGACTGGATTTGGTTTACAATTTCGGGAAGGAGGGGGTTAAATGTCAACTCGTGGCATGCCATCGTCCTAAACGGCCTCACATGTGCGATATTGCCACCTGTACAAGGAGGTGGCTGCCAGGTGATGATACCACGTCATCCACACAGGTTTGCAGAGATGATGTGATACTGTCATCAGGGCAGCCAAGTGGATTCAGTCTTCTGGGTAAAGTGCTGGCTGTACCTGTGTAATCACTTTGGTAATTCCCAGTACTTTCTTATTTACCCATGATTTAACCCTCTTTGGCTTTGTTGCGTTATGAAGGTCTTTTTTCAAGTTTTCCACCTCCATAACCTTTTCATTAAGTAATTTTATGAAAAAATGTCTTGTTTTAGCCAAATCTTCCTCTCCTTTCTCCAGCCGCTCCAGAATATTTCTCTTCTCATTGAAGTTACTCTGCTGGATCCTTTCATAAACACCAAGCTTTGTCTTTAGACTGTTAAGCTTATCTTGAAAGGCCTCCCTAGTGTTTTCATCCATCTTCTCACACTCATCGGTGTCTATGTGCTGTATTTTCATCTCCATTATTCTGCTTCTTAATTTCTTGGGATTTTCGATATCAGACATGCATGCCTGTATATCACCCTTATGTAACTTGTACGCATGTCTCCAATTTTCTGAGCTTAGCCCTCAGCTTGCTCATTTCTTTCTCATTGGCTTTCATTTTAGAGGATTCAAGTCCGAGTTTTTCAATCAGGTTGCTCTTTGCTTGCATGGCCTCCTTCAGCTCTATTTTTGTGTTATTCAACATGGACACTTCCTTTTCTTTTTCGTCCTCTAGGCGGCAGCTTGGCCTTCAGGAGAGTCTTTACTTGGGATAGCATATAAAAATTGGTTTTTCTGCCTTCAATTCTTCCCCAAAGTGTTCCTGTCGTGCTTTAGAGACATCACCTCCCTCTCTAGGGTTGCAATATTTTCGTTTTTTTTTCACGAGAGTATCCTTTAATTCGGACACTGTCTTGGTCAGATCCCTCCTCTCTTTTATAATCTTAGCCTGTTTGATTAATTTCATTTCCAGTTTTCAGACATGAATCTGCTTTCAAGTTCAGCTGTGCTCTTGAGATTCATTTCTTTTTCCAAGGCCTCGTATTTTTCTGTTAGCTGCTGCTGACTCTTTTGTTCTCCTCCGCCATCTGATAGAGCTGTTTCTTCATTTTCAGCACCTCACATTCATATTTTCCAGCCTGCTCTTTCAATGCCCTGTCGGCTTCCTCTTTCTGCAATGCCAGCTTCTCATCAAAGTCTCCTTGCATATATAACAAGACATTGTTTTGATGCTCTTTATCGCTGCCGAAGACTCATCTAAATTTCTTAACTCCCCTTCGTGAATTTTTTCTTTGTTTTCCGGTCAACCAACAGGGCAGTTTTGTCGCGGACAAGTCGTTTGTTGTCTCTCTGGGTTTTCGTCCAACTCGGTTTGAGTTCCTCAAGCCTCTTTTTGGGCTTCCAGCTCTCCCTGCAGAGCCTGAATTGTAGTCTCAAGAGACTCTCTTACCTGGCTGTTGGAAGCGGCTTCCTCTTTCAGGACTTCATGGTTCTCTCATTTTGCTCCTCGAGTTTGTTGAGCTTCCACCTGAGAAGCTTTTCTGAAAATTCCTCTTTCTCCATTGCAGTTCGTAAATACACTGCTAGATCACAGTCTGTCAGTATTAGGAAATTTTGTGTAACCCAGCCTAACAGGCGTATGCACAAAGTGTCCCTCACTTCGTAGTCAGACTTTGTGAGAGTAGAAATTTGCAAATGTAACTCCATGCAATTGAAATGTGTGATGTCACCATGCGCTTTGATGTCACCATGCGCTTTGATGTGCTTTGTGATGTCACATCATCTGTGACATCATCATGTTTGTTTGACAGTAGAATTAAAATAAATAAACAAATACATAAGAAAACAAAAAGTATATTGACTTTAGCACCACGTGAATCAGCCGGCATTAAAATGCTGCTTTCATATTCTTACATCAGAACTGTAATACTTTTCTACATTCACTTTGGTGAAATTTTGAGTGCTCGAGTTTTACTTGTATTGTGGAGTATGGAGACCCAGAGTGTTTCAAAATTAAATATATAAGACATCATTAAATACTCGGTCAGTCGGCAACTCTCACATTCACCGTAGGTGTGACTGTGAGTGAGCGTTCTTGTTTCAATTTGTCAGCCCTGTAAAAGATCGGCGACCTGTCCGAGGTGTAGCCGCCTCTCGCCCAGTGTCAGCTGGGATATGCTCCAACTCCTGACCACGACCCTCAGGTGTAAGCGGTATAGATAAAGGATGGTGAGAAAAAAAAAAACAAGGCGGCTTAGCGACAGAGGACAAATACAGGAATAAAAACTCTGCTCCTTCCTTCTCTCTTAGCGCTCTTACTTCATGTTATTTTTTATGGGCGCCCTCCCAGATCATAAGCTTTGCAGGAATGGAGGTAAATTCTAATCAATAACTAATTAATGCAGATGTATTTCTGAAATCATAAAATATCTTTTCAGGTATTTCACCCCCCAAGAGGATTACTCAACTATAAATCAGTAGCTGGCAAACACTCAAATCCTTCTACTTAGGTATTAACATTCAGAGCGGTGCGGTCGGAAAGTCAAAGATCATTTGCTCTCCAACGCTTTACCTGATTCACTGCTGCAGGAAGCCAAAGGGCATAAACTACTCATCGTGTTAAAGGAGCGAGGCAGCGTATGATCTGAGTCAACACAATCCTGAATTAATAGGATGGAAATCAATTTTTCAACATCTGTAAATACTCTATTTACACTGTGATTGACTCCCAAGCTGTTTTGTGGCCAGAATGTTGCTGCGTGGAATTTCAGGTAATGGGAAATTTTTAATTTTGACAAAATGAATGATCAATGCAGCATTGATACATTTTTCTGGCTAGTGGGAGGCAGAGGAACTCCTAACACAGACCAACATATTATATTGCTTGCGAGCACGCCGTCACTTCCACGGTGCCCTCGCTCTCGCTCATCCGCAACATCGCTCGCTCAATCTTGAAGATGCGGCGTGCTCGTCGTCCAGGGCGGTCACCGTGGCGACCAGGGCTCAACCAAGCGAGCTTTGGGGTCGGCACCAACCCTGTCTCTCTAAAACATCCCTTCGGCGTCACCAAGATGCAGATTCAACAGACGCACAAAGAGTTTCATCGATGAGAGTTAGCTGAACTTTTCGCTACAAAGCAGTAACTGCTCAAGTGTAACCGGTGGTGTCTGGCGTTGTGTTCCTCTGGTGGATGGAGGGAAGAAGAACCGGAGAACAGAGCGGAGAAGCGAGGCAGTACAGTCTTTTTTCAGGAGGTGTTGAGAAACCTGTTAGTCCCACAGAGTCAGTGTGACTCCTTCTCTTTTCAGATGTGACTCTTTCCTTCGCTTGTTTCTCTCCTTACTTCCAGCGCTAAATTCTCAGAAATGACTCATTTTTCTTCTTCTGTTCTTCTCTCTTTATCTCTCGCTTCTCTCTCTCATGTGAAGCAGCGAGCGACTCCCTCCTCCTCCCTTCCTCTTTCCTCTTGGTATTACCAGTGACACAAAGCTGCTCATTCACTGCCACTGATCTCTGTTACAGAGAGAGACTTAGTGGGGGTGATGAGCTACAACACACACACAAGTTCTTGGTTAACAGCAAAACTAAAAATATCAACGGTAAAAATACATATAAACATCCCAAACTGAAAGTAACAATCAAAAGTGCAATAAGTCATTCTTTTATTTACGTATTTATCTGTTTATTTTGGACACTTGGGGGCAGTGGAAACAAGCTGTGAACACAATATTGACATACCATGAACTCACAGAGCAACATTGTCATTTATTTGGAGTTGTGTTTGTCCGACTGATGAATTTAAGTCCAGTATTCCCTCTCTCTTAGCTCTGTCTTTGGTCTCCATTAACTCCTGAGGAAATATCTGGCTCTTTAGCCGCTAAATGCTCCAATATGTTCACCAGCTAGCGGCTAACTGTCTGTCTGCCGCTTAGCGATGGGTATGTAGAGGAGCCGTCGCCTCTTTGAATTACTCTACAAATGAAGTCGGTCCAAATCACCGTAATCATACACAACTTAACACAGATACAGAAATACCAAACCCTACAACCAGGCTTCAAATTCATTTCATTGTAGTATTTTTTATTCATGGGGAAGATGGCAAAATCATGTGAGAGGATTAGCTTTCTTAGGTAGAGGTCGGTCGTCTCACGTGATTTGCCCAGTTTTGGAGCAGAATTCTTTGTGGAAAATTTCGATTTTCAATTTTCCAAATATCTTCTCTTTGGGGTGTGGAGGAAGCCGAAATCATAACAGAAGTTATTTCAGGGCACTTTTCATACAGAGCAGGCCTGGACGGTATTCTCTACAACATTATTGACATAGACCCAACATTCCCCCATGAGCAAGCACTTGGCGGCGGTGGCAAGGAAAAACTCCCTTTCAACAGGAAGAATCCTTGAGCAGAAGCGGGCTCTGGGTGGGCGGCCATCTGCCTCGACCGGTCGGGTTGAGAGAGAAAGATTTAGAGAGAGAGACAGAGGTGTGTGTGAGGTGGTGGTGGGGTTCTTGACTGGATTTGGTTTACAATTTCGGGAAGGAGGGGTTAAATGTCAACTCGTGGCATGCCATCGTCCTAAGCGGCCTCACATGTGCGATATTGCCACCTGTACAAGGAGGTGGCTGCCAGGGTGATGATACCACGTCATCCACACAGGTTTGCAGAGATGATGTGATACTGTCATCAGGGCAGCCAAGTGGATTCAGTCTTCTGGGTAAAGTGCTGGCTGTACCTGTGGAATCACTTTGGTAATTCCCAGTACTTTCTTATTTACCCATGATTTAACCCTCTTTGGCTTTGTTGCGTTATGAAGGTCTTTTTCAAGTTTTCCACCTCCATAACCTTTTCATTAAGTAATTTTATGAAAAAAATGTCTTGTTTTAGCCAAATCTTCCTCTCCTTTCTCCAGCAGCTCCAGAATATTTCTCTTCTCATTGAAGTTACTCTGCTGGATCCTTTCATAAACACCAAGCTTTGTCTTTAGACTGTTAAGCTTATCTTGAAAGGCCTCCCTAGTGTTTTCATCCATCTTCTCACACTCATCGGTGTCTATGTGCTGTATTTTCATCTCCATTATTCTGCTTCTTAATTTCTTGGGATTTTCGATATCAGACATGCATGCCTGTATATCACCCTTGTAACGCAGCACGCATGTCTCCAATTTTCTGAGCTTAGCCCTCAGCTTGCTCATTTCTTTCTCATTGGCTTTCATTTTAGAGGATTCAAGTCCGAGTTTTTCAATCAGGTTGCTCTTTGCTTGCATGGCCTCCTTCAGCTCTATTTTTGTGTTATTCAACATGGACACTTCCTTTTCTTTTAGTCCTCTAGGCGGCAGCTTGGCTGGCCTTCAGGAGAGTCTTTACTTGGGATAGCATAAAAATTGGTTTTTCTGCCTTCAATTCTTCCCCCAAAGTGTTCCTGTCGTGCTTTAGAGACATCACCTCCCTCTCTAGGGTTGCAATATTTTCGTTTTTTTTTCACGAGTATCCTTTAATTCGGACACTGTCTTGGTCAGATCCCTCCTCTCTTTTATAATCTTAGCCTGTTTGATTAATTTCATTTCCAGTTTTTCAGACATGAATCTGCTTTCAAGTTCAGCTGTGCTCTTGAGATTCATTTCTTTTTCCAAGGCCTCGTATTTTTCTGTTAGCTGCTGCACTGACTCTTTTGTTCTCCTCCGCCATCTGATAGAGCTGTTTCTTCATTTTCAGCACCTCACATTCATATTTTCCAGCCTGCTCTTTCAATGCCCTGTCGGCTTCCTCTTTCTGCAATGCCAGCTTCTCATCAAAGTCTCCTTGCATATATAACAAGACATTGTTTTGATGCTCTTTATCGCTGCCGAAGACTCATCTAAATTTCTTAACTCCCCTTCGTGAATTTTTTCTTTGTTTTCCGGTCAACCAACAGGGCAGTTTTGTCGCGGACAAGTCGTTTGTTGTCTCTCTGGGTTTCGTCCAACTCGGTTTTGAGTTCCTCAAGCCTCTTTTTTTGGGCTTCCAGCTCTCCCTGCAGAGCCTGAATTGTAGTCTCAAGAGACTCTCTTACCTGGCTGTTGGAAGCGGCTTCCTCTTTCAGGACTTCATGGTTCTCTCATTTTGCTCCTCGAGTTTGTTGAGCTTCCACCTGAGAAGCTTTTCTGAAAATTCCTCTTTCTCCATTGCAGTTAAATAAATACACTGCTAGATCACAGTCTGTCAGTATTAGGAAATTTTGTGTAACCCAGCCTAACAGGCGTATGCACAAAGTGTCCCTCACTTCGTAGTCAGACTTTGTGAGAGTAGAAATTTGCAAATGTAACTCCATGCAATTGAAATGTGTGATGTCACCATGCGCTTTGATGTCACCATGCGCTTTGATGTGCTTTGTGATGTCACATCATCTGTGACATCATCATGTTTGTTTGACAGTAGAATTAAAATAAATAAACAAATACATAAGAAAACAAAAAGAGTATATTGACTTTAGCACCACGTGAATCAGCTTGGCATTAAAATGCTGCTTTCATATTCTTACATCAGAACTGTAATACTTTTCTACATTCACTTTGGTGAAATTTTGAGTGCTCGAGTTTTACTTGTATTGTGGAGTATGGAGACCCAGAGTGTTTCAAAATTAAATATATAAGACATCATTAAATACTCGGTCAGTCGGCAACTCTCACATTCACCGTAGGTGTGACTGTGAGTGAGCGTTCTTGTTTCAATTTGTCAGCCCTGTAAAAGATCGGCGACCTGTCGAGGTGTAGCCGCCTCTCGCCCAGTGTCAGCTGGGATATGCTCCAACTCCTGACCACGACCCTCAGGTGTAGCGGTATAGATAAAGGATGGTGAGAAAAAAAAAACAAGCGACAGCGACAGAGGACAAATACAGGAATAAAAACTCTGCTCCTTCCTTCTCTCTTAGCGCTCTTACTTCATGTTATTTTTTATGGGCGCCCTCCCCAGATCATAAGCTTTGCAGGAATGGAGAGGTAAATTCTAATCAATAACTAATTAATGCAGATGTATTTCTGAAATCATAAAATATCTTTTCAGGTATTTCACCCCCAAGAGGATTACTCAACTATAAATCAGTAGCTGGCAAACACTCAAATCCTTCTACTTGGTATTAACATTCAGAGCGGTGCGGTCGGAAAGTCAAAGATCATTTGCTCTCCAACGCTTTACCTGATTCACTGCTGCAGGAAGCCAAAGGGCGCAAACTACTCATCGTGTTAAAGGAGCGAGGCAGCGTATGATCTGAGTCAACACAATCCTGAATTAATAGGATGGAAATCAATTTTTCAACATCTGTAAATACTCTATTTACACTGTGATTTGACTCCCACAAGCTGTTTTGTGGCCAGAATGTTGCTGCGTGGAATTTCAGGTAATGGGAAATTTTTAATTTTGACAAAATGAATGATCAATGCAGCATTGATACATTTTTTCTGGCTAGTGGGAGGCAGAGGAACTCCTAACACAGACCAACATATTATATTGCTTGCGAGCGCCGTCACTTCCACGGTGCCCTCGCTCTCGCTCATCCGCAACATCGCTCGCTCAATGCGAAGATGCGGCGTGCTCGTCGTCCAGGGCGGTCACCGTGGCGACCAGGGCTCAACTTAAGCGAGCTTTGGGGTCGGCACCAACCCTGTCTCTCTAAAACATCCCTTGGCGTCACCAAGATGCAGATTCAACAGGCGCACAAGAGTTTCATCGATGAGAGTTAGCTGAACTTTTCGCTACAAAGCAGTAACTGCTCAAGTGTAACGGTGGTGTCTGGCGTTGTGTTCCTCTGGTGGATGGAGGGAAGAAGAACCGGAGAACAGAGCGGAGAACGAGGCAGTACAGTCTTTTTTCAGGAGGTGTTGAGAAACCTGTTAGTCCCACAGAGTCAGTGTGACTCCTTCTCTTTTCAGATGTGACTCTTTCCTTCGCTTGTTTCTCTCCTTACTTCCAGCGCTAAATTCTCAGAAATGACTCATTTTCTTCTTCTGTTCTTCTCTCTTTATCTCTCGCTTCTCTCTCTCATGTGAAGCAGCGAGCGACTCCCTCCTCCTCCCTTCCTCTTTCCTCTTGGTATTACCAGTGACCATAAAGCTGCTCATTCACTGCCACTGATCTCTGTTACAGAGAGAGACTTAGTGGGGGTGATGAGCTACAACTTTACACACAAGTTCTTGGTTAACAGCAAAACTAAAAATATCAACGGTAAAAATACATATAAACATCCCAAACTGAAAGTAACAATCAAAAGTGCAATAAGTCATTCTTTTATTTACGTATTTATCTGTTTATTTTGGACACTTGGGGGCAGTGGAAACAAGCTGTGAACACAATATTGACATACCATGAACTCACAGAGCAACATTGTCATTTATTTGGAGTTGTGTTTGTCCGACTGATGAATTTAAGTCCAGTATTCCCTCTCTCTTAGCTCTGTCTTTGGTCTCCATTAACTCCTGAGGAAATATCTGGCTCTTTAGCGCTAAATGCTCCAATATGTTCACCAGCTAGCGGCTAACTGTCTGTCTGCAGCTTAGCGATGGGTATGTAGAGGAGCGTCGCCTCTTTGAATTACTCTACAAATGAAGTCGGTCCAAATCACCGTAATCATACACAACTTAACACAGATACAGAAATACCAAACCCTACAACTTGAGGCTTCAAATTCATTTCATTGTAGTATTTTTTATTCATGGGGAAGATGGCAAAATCATGTGAGAGGATTAGCTTTCTTAGGTAGAGGTCGGTCGTCTCCGTGATTTGCCCAGTTTTGGGCAGAATTCTTTGTGGAAAATTTCGATTTTCAATTTTCCAAATATCTTCTCTTTGGGGTGTGGAGGAAGCCGAAATCATAACAGAAGTTATTTCAGGGCACTTTTCATACAGAGCAGGCCTGGACGGTATTCTCTACAACATTATTGACATAGACCCAACATTCCCCCATGAGCAAGCACTTGGCGGCGGTGGCAAGGAAAAACTCCCTTTCAACAGGAAGAATCCTTGAGCAGAAGCGGGCTCTGGGTGGCGGCCATCTGCCTCGACCGGTCGGGTTGAGAGAGAGAGATTTAGAGAGAGACAGAGGTGTGTGTGAGGTGGTGGTGGGGTTCTTGACTGGATTTGGTTTACAATTTCGGGAAGGAGGGGTTAAATGTCAACTCGTGGCATGCCATCGTCCTAAGCGGCCTCACATATGCGATATTGCCACCTGTACAAGGAGGTGGCTGCCAGGTGATGATACCACGTCATCCACACAGGTTTGCAGAGATGATGTGATACTGTCATCAGGGCAGCCAAGTGGATTCAGTCTTCTGGGTAAAGTGCTGGCTGTACCTGTGGAATCACTTTGGTAATTCCCAGTACTTTCTTATTTACCCATGATTTAACCCTCTTTGGCTTTGTTGCGTTATGAAGGTCTTTTTCAAGTTTTCCACCTCCATAACCTTTTAATTAAGTAATTTTATGAAAAAATGTCTTGTTTTAGCCAAATCTTCCTCTCCTTTCTCCAGCAGCTCCAGAATATTTCTCTTCTCATTGAAGTTACTCTGCTGGATCCTTTCATAAACACCAAGCTTTGTCTTTAGACTGTTAAGCTTATCTTGAAAGGCCTCCCTAGTGTTTTCATCCATCTTCTCACACTCATCGGTGTCTATGTGCTGTATTTTCATCTCCATTATTCTGCTTCTTAATTTCTTGGGATTTTCGATATCAGACATGCATGCCTGTATATCACCCTTATGCTTAACACGCATGTCTCCAATTTTCTGAGCTTAGCCCTCAGCTTGCTCATTTCTTTCTCATTGGCTTTCATTTTAGAGGATTCAAGTCCGAGTTTTTCAATCAGGTTGCTCTTTGCTTGCATGGCCTCCTTCAGCTCTATTTTTGTGTTATTCAACATGGACACTTCCTTTTCTTTTTAGTCCTCTAGGCGGCTTGGCTGGCCTTCAGGAGAGTCTTTACTTGGGATAGCATATAAAAATTGGTTTTTCTGCCTTCAATTCTTCCCCAAAGTGTTCCTGTCGTGCTTTAGAGACATCACCTCCCTCTCTAGGGTTGCAATATTTTCGTTTTTTTCACGAGTATCCTTTAATTAGGACACTGTCTTGGTCAGATCCCTCCTCTCTTTTATAATCTTAGCCTGTTTGATTAATTTCATTTCCAGTTTTTCAGACATGAATCTGCTTTCAAGTTCAGCTGTGCTCTTGAGATTCATTTCTTTTTCCAAAACCTCGTATTTTTCTGTTAGCTGCTGCTGACTCTTTTGTTCTCCTCCGCCATCTGATAGAGCTGTTTCTTCATTTTCAGCACCTCACATTCATATTTTCCAGCCTGCTCTTTCAATGCCCTGTCGGCTTCCTCTTTCTGCAATGCCAGCTTCTCATCAAAGTCTCCTTGCATATATAACAAGACATTGTTTTGATGCTCTTTATCGCTACCGAAGACTCATCTAAATTTCTTAACTCCCCTTCGTGAATTTTTTCTTTGTTTTCGGTCAACCAACAGGGCAGTTTTATGCGGACAAGTCGTTTGTTGTCTCTCTGGGTTTCGTCCAACTCGGTTTTGAGTTCCTCAAGCCTCTTTTTTGGGCTTCCAGCTCTCCTGCAGAGCCTGAATTGTAGTCTCAAGAGACTCTCTTACCTGGCTGTTGGAAACGGCTTCCTCTTTCAGGACTTCATGGTTCTCTCATTTTGCTCCTCGAGTTTGTTGAGCTTCCACCTGAGAAGCTTTTCTGAAAATTCCTCTTTCTCCATTGCAGTTCGTAAATACACTGCTAGATCACAGTCTGTCAGTATTAGGAAATTTTGTGTAACCCAGCCTAACAGGCGTATGCACAAGTGTCCCTCACTTCGTAGTCAGACTTTGTGAGTAGAAATTTGCAAATGTAACTCCATGCAATTGAAATGTGTGATGTCACCATGCGCTTTGATGTCACCATGCGCTTTGATGTGCTTTGTGATGTCACATCATCTGTGACATCATCATGTTTGTTTGACAGTAGAATTAAAATAAATAAACAAATACATAAGAAAACAAAAGAGTATATTGACTTTAGCACCACGTGAATCAGCTTCGGCATTAAAATGCTGCTTTCATATTCTTACATCAGAACTGTAATACTTTTCTACATTCACTTTGGTGAAATTTTGAGTGCTCGAGTTTTACTTGTATTGTGGAGTATGGAGACCCAGAGTGTTTCAAAATTAAATATATAAGACATCATTAAATACTCGGTCAGTCGGCAACTCTCACATTCACCGTGGGTGTGACTGTGAGTGAGCGTTCTTGTTTCAATTTGTCAGCCCTGTAAAAGATCGGCGACCTGTCGAGGTGTAGCCGCCTCTCGCCCAGTGTCAGCTGGGATATGCTCCAACTCCTGACCACGACCCTCAGGTGTAAGCGGTATAGATAAAGGATGGTGAGAAAAAAAAAAAAAAAAAAACAAGGCGGCAGCGACAGAGGACAAATACAGGAATAAAAACTCTGCTCCTTCCTTCTCTCTTAGCGCTCTTACTTCATGTTATTTTTTTATGGACGCCCTCCCCAGATCATAAGCTTTGCAGGAATGGAGAGGTAAATTCTAATCAATAACTAATTAATGCAGATGTATTTCTGAAATCATAAAATATCTTTTCAGGTATTTCACCCCCAAGAGGATTACTCAACTATAAATCAGTAGCTGGCAAACACTCAAATCCTTCTACAGGTATTAACATTCAGAGCAGTGCGGTCGGAAAGTCAAAGATCATTTGCTCTCCAACGCTTTACCTGATTCACTGCTGCAGGAAGCCAAGGGCGCAAACTACTCATCGTGTTAAAAGGAGCGAGGCAGCGTATGATCTGAGTCAACACAATCCTGAATTAATAGGATGGAAATCAATTTTTCAACATCTGTAAATACTCTATTTACACTGTGAGATTTGACTCCCACAAGCTGTTTTGTGGCCAGAATGTTGCTGCGTGGAATTTCAGGTAATGGGAAATTTTTAATTTTGACAAAATGAATGATCAATGCAGCATTGATACATTTTTTCTGGCTAGTGGGAGGCAGAGGAACTCCACAACACAGACCAACATATTATATTGCTTGCGAGCCGCCGTCACTTCCACGGTGCCCTCGCTCTCGCTCATCCGCACATGCGCTCGCTCAATCTTGAAGATGCGGCGTGCTCGTCGTCAGGGCGGTCACCGTGGCGACCAGGGGCTCAACTTAAGCGAGCTTTGGGGTCGGCACCAACCCTGTCTCTCTAAAACATCGCCTTGGCGTCACCAAGATGCAGATTCAACAGGCGCACAAAGAGTTTCATCGATGAGAGTTAGCTGAACTTTTTAAGCTACAAAGCAGTAACTGCTCAAGTGTAACGGTGGTGTCTGGCGTTGTGTTCCTCTGGTGGATGGAGGAAGAAGAACCGGAGAACAGAACGGAGACCGAGGCAGTACAGTCTTTTTTCAGGAGGTGTTGAGAAACCTGTTAGTCCCACAGAGTCAGTGTGACTCCTTCTCTTTTCAGATGTGACTCTTTCCTTCGCTTGTTTCTCTCCTTACTTCCAGCGCTAAATTCTCAGAAATGACTCATTTTTCTTCTTCTGTTCTTCTCTCTTTATCTCTCGCTTCTCTCTCTCATGTGAAGCAGCGAGCGACTCCCTCCTCCTCCCTTCCTCTTTCCTCTTGGTATTACCAGTGACCATAAAGCTGCTCATTCACTGCCACTGATCTCTGTTACAGAGAGAGAGCTTAGTGGGGGTGATGAGCTACAACTTCCACACACACAAGTTCTTGGTTAACAGCAAAACTAAAAATATCAGCGGTAAAAATACATATAAACATCCCAAACTGAAAGTAACAATCAAAAGTGCAATAAGTCATTCTTTTATTTACGTATTTATCTGTTTATTTTGGACACTTGGGGGCAGTGGAAACAAGCTGTGAACACAATATTGACATACCATGAACTCACAGAGCAACATTGTCATTTATTTGGAGTTGTGTTTGTCCGACTGATGAATTTAAGTCCAGTATTCCCTCTCTCTTAGCTCTGTCTTTGGTCTCCATTAACTCCTGAGGAAATATCTGGCTCTTTAGCCGCTAAATGCTCCAATATGTTCACCAGCTAGCGGCTAACTGTCTGTCTGCCGCTTAGCGATGGGTATGTAGAGGGCCGTGCGCCTCTTTGAATTACTCTACAAATGAAGTCGGTCCAAATCACCGTAATCATACACAACTTAACACAGATACAGAAATACCAAACCCTACAACAGGCTTCAAATTCATTTCATTGTAGTATTTTTTATTCATGGGAAGATGGCAAAATCATGTGAGAGGATTAGCTTTCTTAGGTAGAGTCCGGTCGTCTCCGTGATTTGCCCAGTTTTTGGGCAGAATTCTTTGTGGAAAATTTCGATTTTCAATTTTCCAAATATCTTCTCTTTGGGGTGTGGAGGAAGCGAAATCATAACAGAAGTTATTTCAGGGCACTTTTCGCCTGAGCAGGCCTGGACGGTATTCTCTACAACATTATTGACATAGACCCAACATTCCCCCATGAGCAAGCACTTGGCGGCGGTGGCAAGGAAAAACTCCCTTTCAACAGGAAGAATCCTTGAGCAGAAGCGGGCTCTGGGTGGGCGGCCATCTGCCTCGACCGGTCGGGTTGAGAGAAAGAGATTTTAGAGAGAGACAGAGGTGTGTGTGAGGTGGTGGTGGGGTTCTTGACTGGATTTGGTTTACAATTTCGGGAAGGAGGGGTTAAATGTCAACTCGTGGCATGCCATCGTCCACAAGCGGCCTCACATGCGATATTGCCACCTGTACAAGGAGGTGGCTGCCAGGGTGATGATACCACGTCATCCACACAGGTTTGCAGAGATGATGTGATACTGTCATCAGGGCAGCCAAGTGGATTCAGTCTTCTGGGTAAAGTGCTGGCTGTACCTGTGGAATCACTTTGGTAATTCCCAGTACTTTCTTATTTACCCATGATTTAACCCTCTTTGGCTTTGTTGCGTTATGAAGGTCTTTTTCAATTTTCCCACCTCCATAACCTTTTCATTAAGTAATTTTATGAAAAAAATGTCTTGTTTTAGCCAAATCTTCCTCTCCTTTCTCCAGCCGCTCCAGAATATTTCTCTTCTCATTGAAGTTACTCTGCTGGATCCTTTCATAAACACCAAGCTTTGTCTTTAGACTGTTAAGCTTATCTTGAAAGGCCTCCCTAGTGTTTTCATCCATCTTCTCACACTCATCGGTGTCTATGTGCTGTATTTTCATCTCCATTATTCTGCTTCTTAATTTCTTGGGATTTTCGATATCAGACATGCATGCCTGTATATCACCCTTATGCTTGCCAACGCATGTCTCCAATTTTCTGAGCTTAGCCCTCAGCTTGCTCATTTCTTTCTCATTGGCTTTCATTTTAGAGGATTCAAGTCGAGTTTTTCAATCAGGTTGCTCTTTGCTTGCATGGCCTCCTTCAGCTCTATTTTTGTGTTATTCAACATGGACACTTCCTTTTCTTTTTAGTCCTCTAGGCAGCAGCGCTGGCCTTCAGGAGAGTCTTTACTTGGGATAGCATATAAAATTGGTTTTTCTGCCTTCAATTCTTCCCCAAAGTGTTCCTGTCGTGCTTTAGAGACATCACCTCCCTCTCTAGGGTTGCAATATTTTCGTTTTTTTTTCACGAGTATCCTTTAATTCGGACACTGTCTTGGTCAGATCCTCCTCTCTTTTATAATCTTAGCCTGTTTGATTAATTTCATTTCCAGTTTTCAGACATGAATCTGCTTTCAAGTTCAGCTGTGCTCTTGAGATTCATTTCTTTTTCCAAGGCCTCGTATTTTTCTGTTAGCTGCTGCTGACTCTTTTGTTCTCCTCCGCCATCTGATAGAGCTGTTTCTTCATTTTCAGCACCTCACATTCATATTTTCCAGCCTGCTCTTTCAATGCCCTGTCGGCTTCCTCTTTCTGCAATGCCAGCTTCTCATCAAAGTCTCCTTGCATATATAACAAGACATTGTTTTGATGCTCTTTTATGCTGCCGAAGACTCATCTAAATTTCTTAACTCCCCTTCGTGAATTTTTTCTTTGTTTTCGGTCAACCAACAGGGCAGTTTTGTCGCGGACAAGTCGTTTGTTGTCTCTCTGGGTTTCGTCCAACTCGGTTTTGAGTTCCTCAAGCCTCTTTTTTGGGCTTCCAGCTCTCCCTGCAGAGCCTGAATTGTAGTCTCAAGAGACTCTCTTACCTGGCTGTTGGAAGCGGCTTCCTCTTTCAGGACTTCATGGTTCTCTCATTTTGCTCCTCGAGTTTGTTGAGCTTCCACCTGAAGCTTTTCTGAAAATTCCTCTTTCTCCATTGCAGTTCGTAAATACACTGCTAGATCACAGTCTGTCAGTATTAGGAAATTTTGTGTAACCCAGCCTAACAGGCGTATGCACAAAGTGTCCCTCACTTCGTAGTCAGACTTTGTGAGAGTAGAAATTTGCAAATGTAACTCCATGCAATTGAAATGTGTGATGTCACCATGCGCTTTGATGTCACCATGCGCTTTGATGTGCTTTGTGATGTCACATCATCTGTGACATCATCATGTTTGTTTGACAGTAGAATTAAAAATAAATAAACAAATACATAAGAAAACAAAAAGAGTATATTGACTTTAGCACCACGTGAATCAGCCGGCATTAAAATGCTGCTTTCATATTCTTACATCAGAACTGTAATACTTTTCTACATTCACTTTGGTGAAATTTTGAGTGCTCGAGTTTTACTTGTATTGTGGAGTATGGAGACCCAGAGTGTTTCAAAATTAAATATATAAGACATCATTAAATACTCGGTCAGTCGGCAACTCTCACATTCACCGTAGGTGTGACTGTGAGTGAGCGTTCTTGTTTCAATTTGTCAGCCCTGTAAAAGATCGGCGACCTGTGTCGAGGTGTAGCCGCCTCTCGCCCAGTGTCAGCTGGGATATGCTCCAACTCCTGACCACGACCCTCAGGTGTAGCGGTATAGATAAAGGATGGTGAGAAAAAAAAACAAGAGCTGACAGCGACAGAGAGGACAAATACAGGAATAAAAACTCTGCTCCTTCCTTCTCTCTTAAGCGCTCTTACATCATGTTATTTTTTTATGGACGCCCTCCCCAGATCATAAGCTTTGCAGGAATGGAGAGGTAAATGCTAATCAATAACTAATTAATGCAGATGTATTTCTGAAATCATAAAATATCTTTTCAGGTATTTCACCCCCAAGAGGATTACTCAACTATAAATCAGTAGCTGGCAAACACTCAAATCCTTCTACTTGAGTATTAACATTCAGAGCAGTGCGGTCGGAAAGTCAAAGATCATTTGCTCTCCAACGCTTTACCTGATTCACTGCTGCAGGAAGCCAAAGGGCATAAACTACTCATCGTGTTAAAAGCGAGGCAGCGTATGATCTGAGTCAACACAATCCTGAATTAATAGGATGGAAATCAATTTTTTCAACATCTGTAAATACTCTATTTACACTGTGATTGACTCCCAAGCTGTTTTGTGGCCAGAATGTTGCTGCGTGGAATTTCAGGTAATGGGAAATTTTAATTTTGACAAAATGAATGATCAATGCAGCATTGATACATTTTTCTGGCTAGTGGGAGGCAGAGGAACTCCCACAACACAGACCAACATATTATATTGCTTGCGAGCGCCGTCACTTCCACGGTGCCCTCGCTCTCGCTCATCCGCAACATCGCTCGCTCAATCTTGAAGATGCGGCGTGCTTTCGTCGTCCAGGGCGGTCACCGTGGCGACCAGGGGCTCAACCAAGCGAGCTTTGGGGTCGGCACCAACCCTGTCTCTCTAAAACATCGCCAGCGTCACCAAGATGCAGATTCAACAGGCGCACAAAGAGTTTCATCGATGAGAGTTAGCTGAACTTTTTCGCTACAAAGCAGTAACTGCTCAAGTGTAACGGTGGTGTCTGGCGTTGTGTTCCTCTGGTGGATGGAGGAAGAAGAACCGGAGAACAGAGCGGAGAACGAGGCAGTACAGTCTTTTTTCAGGAGGTGTTGAGAAACCTGTTAGTCCCACAGAGTCAGTGTGACTCCTTCTCTTTTCAGATGTGACTCTTTCCTTCGCTTGTTTCTCTCCTTACTTCCAGCGCTAAATTCTCAGAAATGACTCATTTTTCTTCTTCTGTTCTTCTCTCTTTATCTCTCCTTCTCTCTCTCATGTGAAGCAGCGAGCGACTCCCTCCTCCTCCTTCCTCTTTCCTCTTGGTATTACCAGTGACACATAAAGCTGCTCATTCACTGCCACTGATCTCTGTTACAGAGAGAGACTTAGTGGGGGTGATGAGCTACAACTTCACACACA
Source organism: Xiphias gladius (assembly GCF_016859285.1). Classification (NCBI taxonomy): domain Eukaryota; kingdom Metazoa; phylum Chordata; class Actinopteri; order Istiophoriformes; family Xiphiidae; genus Xiphias; species Xiphias gladius. Next base: position 19,823 of record NW_024401715.1, on the reverse strand, counting down.
AGTTCTTGGTTAACAGCAAAACTAAAAATATCAACGGTAAAAATACATATAAACATCCCAAACTGAAAGTAACAATCAAAAGTGCAATAAGTCATTCTTTTATTTACGTATTTATCTGTTTATTTTGGACACTTGGGGGCAGTGGAAACAAGCTGTGAACACAATATTGACATACCATGAACTCACAGAGCAACATTGTCATTTATTTGGAGTTGTGTTTGTCCGACTGATGAATTTAAGTCCAGTATTCCCTCTCTCTTAGCTCTGTCTTTGGTCTCCATTAACTCCTGAAATATCTGGCTCTTTAGCCGCTAAATGCTCCAATATGTTCACCAGCTAGCGGCTAACTGTCTGTCTGCCGCTTGGCGATGGGTATGTAGAGGGCCGTGCGCCTCTTTGAATTACTCTACAAATGAAGTCGGTCCAAATCACCGTAATCATACACAACTTAACACAGATACAGAAATACCAAACCCTACAACCAGGCTTCAAATTCATTTCATTGTAGTATTTTTTATTCATGGGGAAGATGGCAAAATCATGTGAGAGGATTAGCTTTCTTAGGTAGAGGTCCGGTCGTCTCCGTGATTTGCCCAGTTTTGGAGCAGAATTCTTTGTGGAAAATTTCGATTTTCAATTTTCCAAATATCTTCTCTTTGGGGTGTGGAGGAAGCCGAAATCATAACAGAAGTTATTTCAGGGCACTTTTCATACAGAGCAGGCCTGGACGGTATTCTCTACAACATTATTGACATAGACCCAACATTCCCCCATGAGCAAGCACTTGGCGGCGGTGGCAAGGAAAAACTCCCTTTCAACAGGAAGAATCCTTGAGCAGAAGCGGGCTCTGGGTGGGCGGCCATCTGCCTCGACCGGTCGGGTTGAGAGAAAGAGAGATTTTAGAGAGAGACAGAGGTGTGTGTGAGGTGGTGGTGGGGTTCTTGACTGGATTGGGTTTACAATTTCGGGAAGGAGGGGTTAAATGTCAACTCGTGGCATGCCATCGTCCTAAACGGCCTCACATGTGCGATATTGCCACCTGTACAAGGAGGTGGCTGCCAGGGTGATGATACCACGTCATCCACACAGGTTTGCAGAGATGATGTGATACTGTCATCAGGGCAGCCAAGTGGATTCAGTCTTCTGGGTAAAGTGCTGGCTGTACCTGTGGAATCACTTTGGTAATTCCCAGTACTTTCTTATTTACCCATGATTTAACCCTCTTTGGCTTTGTTGCGTTATGAAGGTCTTTTTCAAGTTTTCCACCTCCATAACCTTTTCATTAAGTAATTTTATGAAAAAATGTCTTGTTTTAGCCAAATCTTCCTCTCCTTTATCCAGCAGCTCCAGAATATTTCTCTTCTCATTGAAGTTACTCTGCTGGATCCTTTCATAAACACCAAGCTTTGTCTTTAGACTGTTAAGCTTATCTTGAAAGGCCTCCCTAGTGTTTTCATCCATCTTCTCACACTCATCGGTGTCTATGTGCTGTATTTTCATCTCCATTATTCTGCTTCTTAATTTCTTGGGATTTTCGATATCAGACATGCATGCCTGTATATCACCCTTGTAACATAACGCATGTCTCCAATTTTCTGAGCTTAGCCCTCAGCTTGCTCATTTCTTTCTCATTGGCTTTCATTTTAGAGGATTCAAGTCCGAGTTTTTCAATCAGGTTGCTCTTTGCTTGCATGGCCTCCTTCAGCTCTATTTTTGTGTTATTCAACATGGACACTTCCTTTTCTTTTTCGTCCTCTAGGCGGCTTGGCCTGGCCTTCAGGAGAGTCTTTACTTGGGATAGCATATAAAAATTGGTTTTTTCTGCCTTCAATTCTTCCCCCAAAGTGTTCCTGTCGTGCTTTAGAGACATCACCTCCCTCTCTAGGGTTGCAATATTTTCGTTTTTTTTCACGAGAGTATCCTTTAATTCGGACACTGTCTTGGTCAGATCCCTCCTCTCTTTTATAATCTTAGCCTGTTTGATTAATTTCATTTCCAGTTTTTCAGACATGAATCTGCTTTCAAGTTCAGCTGTGCTCTTGAGATTCATTTCTTTTTCCAAGGCCTCGTATTTTTCTGTTAGCTGCTGCTGACTCTTTTGTTCTCCTCCGCCATCTGATAGAGCTGTTTCTTCATTTTCAGCACCTCACATTCATATTTTCCAGCCTGCTCTTTCAATGCCCTGTCGGCTTCCTCTTTCTGCAATGCCAGCTTCTCATCAAAGTCTCCTTGCATATATAACAAGACATTGTTTTGATGCTCTTTATCGCTACCGAAGACTCATCTAAATTTCTTAACTCCCCTTCGTGAATTTTTCTTTGTTTTCAGGTAAACCAACAGGGCAGTTTAGTCGCGGACAAGTCGTTTGTTGTCTCTCTGGGTTTCGTCCAACTCGGTTTTGAGTTCCTCAAGCCTCTTTTTTTGGGCTTCCAGCTCTCCCTGCAGAGCCTGAATTGTAGTCTCAAGAGACTCTCTTACCTGGCTGTTGGAAACGGCTTCCTCTTTCCAGGACTTCATGGTTCTCTCATTTTGCTCCTCGAGTTTGTTGAGCTTCCACCTGAGAAGCTTTTCTGAAAATTCCTCTTTCTCCATTGCAGTTCGTAAATACACTGCTAGATCACAGTCTGTCAGTATTAGGAAATTTTGTGTAACCCAGCCTAACAGGCGTATGCACAAAGTGTCCCTCACTTCGTAGTCAGACTTTGAGAGTAGAAATTTGCAAATGTAACTCCATGCAATTGAAATGTGTGATGTCACCATGCGCTTTGATGTCACCATGCGCTTTGATGTGCTTTGTGATGTCACATCATCTGTGACATCATCATGTTTGTTTGACAGTAGAATTAAAAATAAATAAACAAATACATAAGAAAACAAAAGAGTATATTGACTTTAGCACCACGTGAATCAACTTGGCATTAAAATGCTGCTTTCATATTCTTACATCAGAACTGTAATACTTTTCTACATTCACTTTGGTGAAATTTTGAGTGCTCGAGTTTTACTTGTATTGTGGAGTATGGAGACCCAGAGTGTTTCAAAATTAAATATATAAGACATCATTAAATACTCGGTCAGTCGGCAACTCTCACATTCACCGTAGGTGTGACTGTGAGTGAGCGTTCTTGTTTCAATTTGTCAGCCCTGTAAAGATCGGCGACCTGTCGAGGTGTAGCCCGCCTCTCGCCCAGTGTCAGCTGGGATATGCTCCAACTCCTGACCACGACCCTCAGGTGTAGCGGTATAGATAAGGATGGTGAGAAAAAAAAAACAAGAAGCGACAACGACAGAGGACAAATACAGGAATAAAAACTCTGCTCCTTCCTTCTCTCTTAGCGCTCTTACTTCATGTTATTTTTTTATGGGCGCCCTCCCCAGATCATAAGCTTTGCAGGAATGGAGGTAAATTCTAATCAATAACTAATTAATGCAGATGTATTTCTGAAATCATAAAATATCTTTTCAGGTATTTCACCCCCAAGAGGATTACTCAACTATAAATCAGTAGCTGGCAAACACTCAATCCCTTCTACTTGGTATTAACATTCAGAGCAGTGCGATTAGGAAAGTCAAAGATCATTTGCTCTCCAACGCTTTACCTGATTCACTGCTGCAGGAAGCCAAGGGCATAAACTACTCATCGTGTTAAAGGCGAGGCAGCGTATGATCTGAGTCAACACAATCCTGAATTAATAGGATGGAAATCAATTTTTCAACATCTGTAAATACTCTATTTACACTGTGAGATTTGACTCACAAGCTGTTTTGTGGCCAGAATGTTGCTGCGTGGAATTTCAGGTAATGGGAAATTTTAATTTTGACAAAATGAATGATCAATGCAGCATTGATACATTTTTCTGGCTAGTGGGAGGCAGAGGAACTCACAACACAGACCAACATATTATATTGCTTGCGAGCGCGCCGTCACTTCCACGGTGCCCTCGCTCTCGCTCATCCGCAACATCGCTCGCTCAATCTTGAAGATGCGGCGTGCTCGTCGTCCAGGGCGGTCACCGTGGCGACCAGGGGCTCAACTTAAGCGAGCTTTGGGGTCGGCACCAACCCTGTCTCTCTAAAACATCCCTTGGCGTCACCAAGATGCAGATTCAACAGGCGCACAAAGAGTTTCATCGATGAGAGTTAGCTGAACTTTTAAGCTACAAAGCAGTAACTGCTCAAGTGTAACGGTGGTGTCTGGCGTTGTGTTCCTCTGGTGGATGGAGGGAAGAAGAAGAACCGGAGAACAGAGCGGAGAACGAGGCAGTACAGTCTTTTTTCAGGAGGTGTTGAGAAACCTGTTAGTCCCACAGAGTCAGTGTGACTCCTTCTCTTTTCAGATGTGACTCTTTCCTTCGCTTGTTTCTCTCCTTACTTCCAGCGCTAAATTCTCAGAAATGACTCATTTTTCTTCTTCTGTTCTTCTCTCTTTATCTCTCGCTTCTCTCTCTCATGTGAAGCAGCGAGCGACTCCCTCCTCCCTCCCTTCCTCTTTCCTCTTGGTATTACCAGTGACACATAAAGCTGCTCATTCACTGCCACTGATCTCTGTTACAGAGAGAGACTTAGTGGGGGTGATGAGCTACAACTTCACACACAAGTTCTTGGTTAACAGCAAAACTAAAAATATCAACGGTAAAAATACATATAAACATCCCAAACTGAAAGTAACAATCAAAAGTGCAATAAGTCATTCTTTTATTTACGTATTTATCTGTTTATTTTGGACACTTGGGGGCAGTGGAAACAAGCTGTGAACACAATATTGACATACCATGAACTCACAGAGCAACATTGTCATTTATTTGGAGTTGTGTTTGTCCGACTGATGAATTTAAGTCCAGTATTCCCTCTCTCTTAGCTCTGTCTTTGGTCTCCATTAACTCCTGAGGAAATATCTGGCTCTTTAGCAGCTAAATGCTCCAATATGTTCACCAGCTAGCGGCTAACTGTCTGTCTGCGCTTAGCGATGGGTATGTAGAGGAGCCGTCGCCTCTTTGAATTACTCTACAAATGAAGTCGGTCCAAATCACCGTAATCATACACAACTTAACACAGATACAGAAATACCAAACCCTACAACGAGCTTCAAATTCATTTCATTGTAGTATTTTTTATTCATGGGAAGATGGCAAAATCATGTGAGAGGATTAGCTTTCTTAGGTAGAGGTCGGTCGTCTCACGTGATTTGCCCAGTTTTGGAGCAGAATTCTTTGTGGAAAATTTCGATTTTTCAATTTTCCAAATATCTTCTCTTTGGGGTGTGGAGGAAGCCGAAATCATAACAGAAGTTATTTCAGGGCACTTTTCATACAGAGCAGGCCTGGACGGTATTCTCTACAACATTATTGACATAGACCCAACATTCCCCATGAGCAAGCACTTGGCGGCGGTGGCAAGGAAAAACTCCCTTTCAACAGGAAGAATCCTTGAGCAAGCGGGCTCTGGGTGGCGGCCATCTGCCTCGACCGGTCGGGTTGAGAGAGAAAGAGAGATTTAGAGAGAGACAGAGAGGTGTGTGTGAGGTGGTGGTGGGGTTCTTGACTGGATTTGGTTTACAATTTCGGGAAGGAGGGGTTAAATGTCAACTCGTGGCATGCCATCGTCCTAAGCGGCCTCACATATGCGATATTGCCACCTGTACAAGGAGGTGGCTGCCAGGTGATGATACCACGTCATCCACACAGGTTTGCAGAGATGATGTGATACTGTCATCAGGGCAGCCAAGTGGATTCAGTCTTCTGGGTAAAGTGCTGGCTGTACCTGTGGAATCACTTTGGTAATTCCCAGTACTTTCTTATTTACCCATGATTTAACCCTCTTTGGCTTTGTTGCGTTATGAAGGTCTTTTTCAAGTTTTCCACCTCCATAACCTTTTCATTAAGTAATTTTATGAAAAAATGTCTTGTTTTAGCCAAATCTTCCTCTCCTTTCTCCAGCGCTCCAGAATATTTCTCTTCTCATTGAAGTTACTCTGCTGGATCCTTTCATAAACACCAAGCTTTGTCTTTAGACTGTTAAGCTTATCTTGAAAGGCCTCCCTAGTGTTTTCATCCATCTTCTCACACTCATCGGTGTCTATGTGCTGTATTTTCATCTCCATTATTCTGCTTCTTAATTTCTTGGGATTTTCGATATCAGACATGCATGCCTGTATATCACCCTTATGCCCAACACGCATGTCTCCAATTTTCTGAGCTTAGCCCTCAGCTTGCTCATTTCTTTCTCATTGGCTTTCATTTTAGAGGATTCAAGTCCGAGTTTTTCAATCAGGTTGCTCTTTGCTTGCATGGCCTCCTTCAGCTCTATTTTTGTGTTATTCAACATGGACACTTCCTTTTCTTTTTAGTCCTCTAGGCGGCCTTGGCAGCCTTCAGGAGAGTCTTTACTTGGGATAGCATATAAAATTGGTTTTTCTGCCTTCAATTCTTCCCCAAAGTGTTCCTGTCGTGCTTTAGAGACATCACCTCCCTCTCTAGGGTTGCAATATTTTCGTTTTTTTCACGAGTATCCTTTAATTCGGACACTGTCTTGGTCAGATCCTCCTCTCTTTTATAATCTTAGCCTGTTTGATTAATTTCATTTCCAGTTTTTCAGACATGAATCTGCTTTCAAGTTCAGCTGTGCTCTTGAGATTCATTTCTTTTTCCAAACCTCGTATTTTTCTGTTAGCTGCTGCTGACTCTTTTGTTCTCCTCCGCCATCTGATAGAGCTGTTTCTTCATTTTCAGCACCTCACATTCATATTTTCCAGCCTGCTCTTTCAATGCCCTGTCGGCTTCCTCTTTCTGCAATGCCAGCTTCTCATCAAAGTCTCCTTGCATATATAACAAGACATTGTTTTGATGCTCTTTATCACTGCCGAAGACTCATCTAAATTTCTTAACTCCCCTTCGTGAATTTTTTCTTTGTTTTTCCGGTCAACCAACAGGGCAGTTTGTCGCGGACAAGTCGTTTGTTGTCTCTCTGGGTTTCGTCCAACTCGGTTTTGAGTTCCTCAAGCCTCTTTTTGGGCTTCCAGCTCTCCTGCAGAGCCTGAATTGTAGTCTCAAGAGACTCTCTTACCTGGCTGTTGGAAACGGCTTCCTCTTTCAGGACTTCATGGTTCTCTCATTTTGCTCCTCGAGTTTGTTGAGCTTCCACCTGAGAAGCTTTTCTGAAAATTCCTCTTTCTCCATTGCAGTTCGTAAATACACTGCTAGATCACAGTCTGTCAGTATTAGGAAATTTTGTGTAACCCAGCCTAACAGGCGTATGCACAAGTGTCCCTCACTTCGTAGTCAGACTTTGTGAGAGTAGAAATTTGCAAATGTAACTCCATGCAATTGAAATGTGTGATGTCACCATGCGCTTTGATGTGCTTTGTGATGTCACATCATCTGTGACATCATCATGTTTGTTTGACAGTAGAATTAAAATAAATAAACAAATACATAAGAAAACAAAAAGAGTATATTGACTTTAGCACCACGTGAATCAGCCGGCATTAAAATGCTGCTTTCATATTCTTACATCAGAACTGTAATACTTTTCTACATTCACTTTGGTGAAATTTTGAGTGCTCGAGTTTTACTTGTATTGTGGAGTATGGAGACCCAGAGTGTTTCAAAATTAAATATATAAGACATCATTAAATACTCGGTCAGTCGGCAACTCTCACATTCACCGTAGGTGTGACTGTGAGTGAGCGTTCTTGTTTCAATTTGTCAGCCCTGTAAAGATCGGCGACCTGTCGAGGTGTAGCCGCCTCTCGCCCAGTGTCAGCTGGGATATGCTCCAACTCCTGACCACGACCCTCAGGTGTAGCGGTATAGATAAAGGATGGTGAAAAAAAAAAAAAAGCGACAGCGACAGAGGACAAATACAGGAATAAAAACTCTGCTCCTTCCTTCTCTCTTAAGCTCTTACTTCATGTTATTTTTTTATGGGCGCCCTCCCAGATCATAAGCTTTGCAGGAATGGAGGTAAATTCTAATCAATAACTAATTAATGCAGATGTATTTCTGAAATCATAAAATATCTTTTCAGGTATTTCACCCCCCAAGAGGATTACTCAACTATAAATCAGTAGCTGGCAAACACTCAAATCCCTTCTACTTGAGTATTAACATTCAGAGCGGTGCGGTCGGAAAGTCAAAGATCATTTGCTCTCCAACGCTTTACCTGATTCACTGCTGCAGGAAGCCAAGGGCCGCAAACTACTCATCGTGTTAAGGAGCGAGGCAGCGTATGATCTGAGTCAACACAATCCTGAATTAATAGGATGGAAATCAATTTTTCAACATCTGTAAATACTCTATTTACACTGTGAGTTGACTCCCACAAGCTGTTTTGTGGCCAGAATGTTGCTGCGTGGAATTTCAGGTAATGGAAATTTTTAATTTTGACAAAATGAATGATCAATGCAGCATTGATACATTTTTCTGGCTAGTGGGAGGCAGAGGAACTCACAACACAGACCAACATATTATATTGCTTGCGAGCCGCCGTCACTTCCACGGTGCCTCGCTCTCGCTCATCCGCAACATCGCTCGCTCAATCTTGAAGATGCCGGCGTGCTCGTCGTCAGGGCGGTCACCGTGGCGACCAGGGGCTCAACTTAGCGAGCTTTGGGGTGTCGGCACCAACCCTGTCTCTCTAAAACATCCTTGGCGTCACCAAGATGCAGATTCAACAGGCGCACAAAAGTTTCATCGATGAGAGTTAGCTGAACTTTTTCGCTACAAAGCAGTAACTGCTCAAGTGTAACGGTGGTGTCTGGCGTTGTGTTCCTCTGGTGGATGGAGGGAAGAAGAACCGGAGAACAGAGCGGAGAAGCGAGGCAGTACAGTCTTTTTTCAGGAGGTGTTGAGAAACCTGTTAGTCCCACAGAGTCAGTGTGACTCCTTCTCTTTTCAGATGTGACTCTTTCCTTCGCTTGTTTCTCTCCTTACTTCCAGCGCTAAATTCTCAGAAATGACTCATTTTCTTCTTCTGTTCTTCTCTCTTTATCTCTCGCTTCTCTCTCTCATGTGAAGCAGCGAGCGACTCCTCTCCTCCCTTCCTCTTTCCTCTTGGTATTACCAGTGACCATAAAGCTGCTCATTCACTGCCACTGATCTCTGTTACAGAGAGAGACTTAGTGGGGGTGATGAGCTACAACTACACACACAAGTTCTTGGTTAACAGCAAAACTAAAAATATCAACGGTAAAAATACATATAAACATCCCAAACTGAAAGTAACAATCAAAAGTGCAATAAGTCATTCTTTTATTTACGTATTTATCTGTTTATTTTGGACACTTGGGGCAGTGGAAACAAGCTGTGAACACAATATTGACATACCATGAACTCACAGAGCAACATTGTCATTTATTTGGAGTTGTGTTTGTCCGACTGATGAATTTAAGTCCAGTATTCCCTCTCTCTTAGCTCTGTCTTTGGTCTCCATTAACTCCTGAGGAAATATCTGGCTCTTTAGCTAAATGCTCCAATATGTTCACCAGCTAGCGGCTAACTGTCTGTCTGCCGCTTAGCGATGGGTATGTAGAGAGGCAATCGCCTCTTTCAGATTACTCTACAAATGAAGTGTCCAAAATCACGTAAAATCATACACAACAAGAATGCAGAAATACCAAACCCTACCATTTCATTGTAGTAGCCGTTTCCTCTTTGAATTACTCTACAATCATGTGAAAGGATTAGCTTTCTTAGGTAGAGGTCCGTCGTCTCCTCCATTGATGCCCCTTGATTTTGGGCAATTTGTGGAAAAATTTCGATTTTTCAATTTTCCAAATATCTTCTCTTTGGGGTGTGGAGGAAGCCGAAATCATAACAGAAGTTATTTCAGGGCACTTTTCATACAGAGCAGGCCTGGACGGTATTCTCTACAACATTATTGACATAGACCCAACATTCCCCCATGAGCAAGCACTTGGCGGCGGTGGCAAGGAAAAACTCCCTTTCAACAGGAAGAATCCTTGAGCAAGCGGGCTCTGGGTGGGCGGCCATCTGCCTCGACCGGTCGGGTTGAGAGAGAAAGAGATTTAGAGAGAGACAGAGAGGTGTGTGTGAGGTGGTGGTGGGGTTCTTGACTGGATTTGGTTTACAATTTCGGGAAGGAGGGGTTAAATGTCAACTCGTGGCATGCCATCGTCCTAAACGGCCTCACATGTACGATATTGCCACCTGTACAAGGAGGTGGCTGCCAGGGTGATGATACCACGTCATCCACACAGGTTTGCAGAGATGATGTGATACTGTCATCAGGGCAGCCAAGTGGATTCCAGTCTTCTGGGTAAAGTGCTGGCTGTACCTGTGGAATCACTTTGGTAATTCCCAGTACTTTCTTATTTACCCATGATTTAACCCTCTTTGGCTTTGTTGCGTTATGAAGGTCTTTTTTCAAGTTTTCCACCTCCATAACCTTTTCATTAAGTAATTTTATGAAAAAATGTCTTGTTTTAGCCAAATCTTCCTCTCCTTTCTCCAGCCGCTCCAGAATATTTCTCTTCTCATTGAAGTTACTCTGCTGGATCCTTTCATAAACACCAAGCTTTGTCTTTAGACTGTTAAGCTTATCTTGAAAGGCCTCCCTAGTGTTTTCATCCATCTTCTCACACTCATCGGTGTCTATGTGCTGTATTTTCATCTCCATTATTCTGCTTCTTAATTTCTTGGGATTTTCGATATCAGACATGCATGCCTGTATATCACCCTTATAACACCCAACGCATGTCTCCAATTTTCTGAGCTTAGCCCTCAGCTTGCTCATTTCTTTCTCATTGGCTTTCATTTTAGAGATTCAAGTCCGAGTTTTCAATCAGGTTGCTCTTTGCTTGCATGGCCTCCTTCAGCTCTATTTTTGTGTTATTCAACATGGACACTTCCTTTTCTTTTTAGTCCTCTAGGCTTGGCAGCTGGCCTTCAGGAGAGTCTTTACTTGGGATAGCATATAAAATTGGTTTTTCTGCCTTCAATTCTTCCCCAAAGTGTTCCTGTCGTGCTTTAGAGACATCACCTCCCTCTCTAGGGTTTGCAATATTTTCGTTTTTTTCACGAGTATCCTTTAATTCGGACACTGTCTTGGTCAGATCCCTCCTCTCTTTTATAATCTTAGCCTGTTTGATTAATTTCATTTCCAGTTTTCAGACATGAATCTGCTTTCAAGTTCAGCTGTGCTCTTGAGATTCATTTCTTTTTCCAAGGCCTCGTATTTTTCTGTTAGCTGCTGCTGACTCTTTTGTTCTCCTCCGCCATCTGATAGAGCTGTTTCTTCATTTTCAGCACCTCACATTCATATTTTCCAGCCTGCTCTTTCAATGCCCTGTCGGCTTCCTCTTTCTGCAATGCCAGCTTCTCATCAAAGTCTCCTTGCATATATAACAAGACATTGTTTTGATGCTCTTTATCGCTCGCGAAGACTCATCTAAATTTCTTAACTCCCCTTAGTGAATTTTTCTTTGTTTTTCGGTCAACCAACAGGGCAGTTTTGTCAGCGGACAAGTCGTTTGTTGTCTCTCTGGGTTTAGTCCAACTCGGTTTTGAGTTCCTCAAGCCTCTTTTTGGGCTTCCAGCTCTCCTGCAGAGCCTGAATTGTAGTCTCAAGAGACTCTCTTACCTGGCTGTTGAAGCGGCTTCCTCTTTCCAGGACTTCATGGTTCTCTCATTTTGCTCCTCGAGTTTGTTGAGCTTCCACCTGAGAAGCTTTTCTGAAAATTCCTCTTTCTCCATTGCAGTTAAGTAAATACACTGCTAGATCACAGTCTGTCAGTATTAGGAAATTTTGTGTAACCCAGCCTAACAGGCGTATGCACAAGTGTCCCTCACTTCGTAGTCAGACTTTGTGAGAGTAGAAATTTGCAAATGTAACTCCATGCAATTGAAATGTGTGATGTCACCATGCGCTTTGATGTCACCATGCGCTTTGATGTGCTTTGTGATGTCACATCATCTGTGACATCATCATGTTTGTTTGACAGTAGAATTAAAAATAAATAAACAAATACATAAGAAAACAAAAAGAGTATATTGACTTTAGCACCACGTGAATCAGCTCGGCATTAAATGCTGCTTTCATATTCTTACATCAGAACTGTAATACTTTTCTACATTCACTTTGGTGAAATTTTGAGTGCTCGAGTTTTACTTGTATTGTGGAGTATGGAGACCCAGAGTGTTTCAAAATTAAATATATAAGACATCATTAAATACTCGGTCAGTCGGCAACTCTCACATTCACCGTAGGTGTGACTGTGAGTGAGCGTTCTTGTTTCAATTTGTCAGCCCTGTAAGATCGGCGACCTGTCCGAGGTGTAGCCCGCCTCTCGCCCAGTGTCAGCTGGGATATGCTCCAACTCCTGACCACGACCCTCAGGTGTGGCGGTATAGATAAAGGATGGTGAGAAAAAAAAAAACAAGAAGCGGCAGCGACAGAGAGGACAAATACAGGAATAAAAACTCTGCTCCTTCCTTCTCTCTTAGCGCTCTTACTTCATGTTATTTTTTTATGGGCGCCCTCCCCAGATCATAAGCTTTGCAGGAATGGAGGTAAATTCTAATCAATAACTAATTAATGCAGATGTATTTCTGAAATCATAAAATATCTTTTCAGGTATTTCACCCCCAAGAGGATTACTCAACTATAAATCAGTAGCTGGCAAACACTCAAATCCTTCTACTTAGGTATTAACATTCAGAGCAGTGCGGTCGGAAAAGTCAAAGATCATTTGCTCTCCAACGCTTTACCTGATTCACTGCTGCAGGAAGCCAAGGGCGCAAACTACTCATCGTGTTAAAGAGGCAGGCAGCGTATGATCTGAGTCAACACAATCCTGAATTAATAGGATGGAAATCAATTTTTCAACATCTGTAAATACTCTATTTACACTGTGATTTGACTCACAAGCTGTTTTGTGGCCAGAATGTTGCTGCGTGGAATTTCAGGTAATGGGAAATTTTTATTTTGACAAAATGAATGATCAATGCAGCATTGATACATTTTTCTGGCTAGTGGGAGGCAGAGGAACTCCACAACACAGACCAACATATTATATTGCTTGCGAGCCGTCACTTCCACGGTGCCCTCGCTCTCGCTCATCCGCAACATCGCTCGCTCAATCTTGAAGATGCGGCGTGCTTTCGTCGTCCAGGGCGGTCACCGTGGCGACCAGGGGCTCAACCAAGCGAGCTTTGGGGTCGGCACCAACCCTGTCTCTCTAAAACATCCTTGGCGTCACCAAGATGCAGATTCAACAGGCGCACAAAGAGTTTCATCGATGAGAGTTAGCTGAACTTTTAAGCTACAAAGCAGTAACTGCTCAAGTGTAACGGTGGTGTCTGGCGTTGTGTTCCTCTGGTGGATGGAGGAAGAAAGAACGGAGAACAGAGCGGAGAACGAGGCAGTACAGTCTTTTTCAGGAGGTGTTGAGAAACCTGTTAGTCCCACAGAGTCAGTGTGACTCCTTCTCTTTTCAGATGTGACTCTTTCCTTCGCTTGTTTCTCTCCTTACTTCCAGCTAAATTCTCAGAAATGACTCATTTTCTTCTTCTGTTCTTCTCTCTTTATCTCTCGCTTCTCTCTCTCATGTGAAGCAGCGAAGACTCCTCCTCCCTCCCTTCCTCTTTCCTCTTGGTATTACCAGTGACACGCAAAGCTGCTCATTCCTGCCACTGATCTCTGTTACAGAGAGAGACTTAGTGGGGGGTGATGAGCTACCTTTACACACACAAGTTCTTGGTTAACAGCAAAACTAAAAATATCAGCGGTAAAAATACATATAAACATCCCAAACTGAAAGTAACAATCAAAAGTGCAATAAGTCATTCTTTTATTTACGTATTTATCTGTTTATTTTTGGACACTTGGGGGCAGTGGAAACAAGCTGTGAACACAATATTGACATACCATGAACTCACAGAACAACATTGTCATTTATTTGGAGTTGTGTTTGTCCGACTGATGAATTTAAGTCCAGTATTCCCTCTCTCTTAGCTCTGTCTTTGGTCTCCATTAACTCCTGAGGGAAATATCTGGCTCTTTAGCGCTAAATGCTCCAATATGTTCACCAGCTAGCGGCTAACTGTCTGTCTGCAGCTTAGCGATGGGTATGTAGAGGGCGTGCGCCTCTTTGAATTACTCTACAAATGAAGTCGGTCCAAATCACCGTAATCATACACAACTTAACACAGATACAGAAATACCAAACCCTACAACGAGCTTCAAATTCATTTCATTGTAGTATTTTTATTCATGGGAAGATGGCAAAATCATGTGAGAGGATTAGCTTTCTTAGGTAGAGGTCCGGTCGTCTCCGTGATTTGCCCAGTTTTGGAGCAGAATTCTTTGTGGAAAATTTCGATTTTTCAATTTTCCAAATATCTTCTCTTTGGGGTGTGGAGGAAGCGAAATCATAACAGAAGTTATTTCAGGGCACTTTTCATACAGAGCAGGCCTGGACGGTATTCTCTACAACATTATTGACATAGACCCAACATTCCCCCATGAGCAAGCACTTGGCGACGGTGGCAGGAAAAACTCCCTTTCAACAGGAAGAATCCTTGAGCAGAAGCGGGCTCTGGGTGGGCGGCCATCTGCCTCGACCGGTCGGGTTGAGAGAGAGATTTAGAGAGACAGAGAGGTGTGTGTGAGGTGGTGGTGGGGTTCTTGACTGGATTTGGTTTACAATTTCGGGAAGGAGGGGTTAAATGTCAACTCGTGGCATGCCATCGTCCTAAACGGCCTCACATGCGATATTGCCACCTGTACAAGGAGGTGGCTGCCAGGGTGATGATACCACGTCATCCACACAGGTTTGCAGAGATGATGTGATACTGTCATCAGGGCAGCCAAGTGGATTCAGTCTTCTGGGTAAAGTGCTGGCTGTACCTGTGGAATCACTTTGGTAATTCCCAGTACTTTTCTTACCCATGATTTAACCCTCTTTGGCTTTGTTGCGTTATGAAGGTCTTTTCAAGTTTCCACCTCCATAACCTTTTCATTAAGTAATTTTATGAAAAAAATGTCTTGTTTTAGCCAAATCTTCCTCTCCTTTCTCCAGCCGCTCCAGAATATTTCTCTTCTCATTGAAGTTACTCTGCTGGATCCTTTCATAAACACCAAGCTTTGTCTTTAGACTGTTAAGCTTATCTTGAAAGGCCTCCTAGTGTTTTCATCCATCTTCTCACACTCATCGGTGTCTATGTGCTGTATTTTCATCTCCATTATTCTGCTTCTTAATTTCTTGGGATTTTCGATATCAGACATGCATGCCTGTATATCACCCTTATAACCACGCATGTCTCCAATTTTCTGAGCTTAGCCCTCAGCTTGCTCATTTCTTTCTCATTGGCTTTCATTTTAGAGATTCAAGTCCGAGTTTTTCAATCAGGTTGCTCTTTGCTTGCATGGCCTCCTTCAGCTCTATTTTTGTGTTATTCAACATGGACACTTCCTTTTCTTTTAGTCCTCTAGGCAGCTTGGCGCTGGCCTTCAGGAGAGTCTTTGCTTGGGATAGCATATAAAAATTGGTTTTTCTGCCTTCAATTCTTCCCCAAAGTGTTCCTGTCGTGCTTTAGAGACATCACCTCCCTCTCTAGGTTGCAATATTTTCGTTTTTTTTCACGAGTATCCTTTAATTCGGACACTGTCTTGGTCAGATACATCATATATTTTATTATCTTTGCCTTTTTTATTAATTTATTTTCCTGCTTTTCACTCTTGAATCTGATTTCAAGTTCATCTGTGCTCTTGAGATTCATTTCTTTTTTCCAAGGCCTCGTATTTTCTGTTAGCTGCTGCTGACTCTTTTGTTCTCCTCCGCCATCTGATAGAGCTGTTTCTTCATTTTCAGCACCTCACATTCATATTTTCCAGCCTGCTCTTTCAATGCCCTGTCGGCTTCCTCTTTCTGCAATGCCAGCTTCTCATCAAGTCTCCTTGCATATATAACAAGACATTGTTTTGATGCTCTTTATACGCTGCGAAGACTCATCTAAATTTCTTAACTCCCCTTAATTGAATTTTTCTTTGTTTTTCGGTCCAACCAACAGGGCAGTTTTAGCCAGCGGACAAGTCGTTTGTTGTCTCTCTGGGTTTCGTCCAACTCGGTTTTGAGTTCCTCAAGCCTCTTTTTTGGGCTTCAGCTCTCCCTGCAGAGCCTGAATTGTAGTCTCAAGAGACTCTCTTACCTGGCTGTTGGAAAGCAGCTTCCTCTTTCAGGACTTCATGGTTCTCTCATTTTGCTCCTCGAGTTTGTTGAGCTTCCACCTGAGAAGCTTTTCTGAAAATTCCTCTTTCTCCATTGCAGTTCGTAAATACACTGCTAGATCACAGTCTGTCAGTATTAGGAAATTTTGTGTAACCCAGCCTAACAGGCGTATGCACATGTCCCTCACTTCGTAGTCAGACTTTGTGAGAGTAGAAATTTTAAATGTAACTCCATGCAATTGAAATGTGTGATGTCACCATGCGCTTTGATGTCACCATGCGCTTTGATGTGCTTTGTGATGTCACATCATCTGTGACATCATCATGTTTGTTTGACAGTAGAATTAAAAATAAATAAACAAATACATAAGAAAACAAAAAGTATATTGACTTTAGCACCACGTGAATCAACCGGCATTAAAATGCTGCTTTCATATTCTTACATCAGAACTGTAATACTTTTCTACATTCACTTTGGTGAAATTTTGAGTGCTCGAGTTTTACTTGTATTGTAGAGTATGGAGACCCAGAGTGTTTCAAAATTAAATATATAAGACATCATTAAATACTCGGTCAGTCGGCAACTCTCACATTCACCGTGGGTGTGACTGTGAGTGAGCGTTTGCTTGTTTCAATTTGTCAGCCCTGTAAAGATCGGCGACCTGTCGAGGTGTAGCCGCCTCTCGCCCAGTGTCAGCTGGGATATGCTCCAACTCCTGACCACGACCCTCAGGTGTAGCGGTATAGATAAAGGATGGTGAGAAAAAAAAAAAACAAGAGCTGACGACAGAGGACAAATACAGGAATAAAAACTCTGCTCCTTCCTTCTCTCTTAGCGCTCTTACTTCATGTTATTTTTTTATGGACGCCCTCCCCAGATCATAAGCTTTGCAGGAATGGAGAGGTAAATTCTAATCAATAACTAATTAATGCAGATGTATTTCTGAAATCATAAAATATCTTTTCAGGTATTTCACCCCCCAAGAGGGATTACTCCAACTATAAATCAGTAGCTGGCAAACACTCAAATCCTTCTACTTGGTATTAACATTCAGAGCGGTGCGATTCGGAAAGTCAAAGATCATTTGCTCTCCAACGCTTTACCTGATTCACTGCTGCAGGAAGCCAAGGGCATAAACTACTCATCGTGTTAAAGGAGCGAGGCGGCGTATGATCTGAGTCAACACAATCCTGAATTAATAGGATGGAAATCAATTTTTTCAACATCTGTAAATACTCTATTTACACTGTGAGATTTGACTCCCACAAGCTGTTTTGTGGCCAGAATGTTGCTGCGTGGAATTTCAGGTAATGGGAAATTTTTAATTTTGACAAAATGAATGATCAATGCAGCATTGATACATTTTTTCTGGCTAGTGGGAGGCAGAGGAACTCCACAACACAGACCAACATATTATATTGCTTGCGAGCCGCCGTCACTTCCACGGTGCCCTCGCTCTCGCTCATCCGCAACATGCGCTCGCTCAATGCGAAGATGCCGGCGTGCTCGTCGTCCAGGACGGTCACCGTGGCGACCAGGGGCTCAACCCAAGCGAGCTTTGGGGTGGCACCAACCCTGTCTCTCTAAAACATCGCCTTGGCGTCACCAAGATGCAGATTCAACAGGCACAAAGGTTTCATCGATGAGAGTTAGCTGAACTTTTTCGCTACAAAGCAGTAACTGCTCAAGTGTAACCCGGTGGTGTCTGGCGTTGTGTTCCTCTGGTGGATGGAGGGAAGAAAGAACGGAGAACAGAGCGGAGAACGAGGCAGTACAGTCTTTTTTCAGGAGGTGTTGAGAAACCTGTTAGTCCCACAGAGTCAGTGTGACTCCTTCTCTTTTTCAGATGTGACTCTTTCCTTCGCTTGTTTCTCTCCTTACTTCCAGCGCTAAATTCTCAGAAATGACTCATTTTTCTTCTTCTGTTCTTCTCTCTTTATCTCTCCTTCTCTCTCTCATGTGAAGCAGCGAACGACTCCTCCTCCCTCCCTTCCTCTTTCCTCTTGGTATTACCAGTGACACGCAAAGCTGCTCATTCACTGCCACTGATCTCTGTTACAGAGAGAGACTTGAGTGGGGGTGATGAGCTACAACACACACAAGTTCTTGGTTAACAGCAAAACTAAAAATATCAGCGGTAAAATACATATAAACATCCCAAACTGAAAGTAACAATCAAAAGTGCAATAAGTCATTCTTTTATTTACGTATTTATCTGTTTATTTTTGGACACTTGGGGGCAGTGGAAACAAGCTGTGAACACAATATTGACATACCATGAACTCACAGAGCAACATTGTCATTTATTTGGAGTTGTGTTTGTCCGACTGATGAATTTAAGTCAGTATTCCCTCTCTCTTAGCTCTGTCTTTGGTCTCCATTAACTCCTGAGAAATATCTGGCTCTTTAGCGCTAAATGCTCCAATATGTTCACCAGCTAGCGGCTAACTGTCTGTCTGCTTAGCGATGGGTATGTAGAGAGCCGTGCGCCTCTTTGAATTACTCTACAAATGAAGTCGGTCCAAATCACCGTAATCATACACAACTTAACACAGATACAGAAATACCAAACCCTACAACCAGGCTTCAAATTCATTTCATTGTAGTAATTTTTTATTCATGGGGAAGATGGCAAAATCATGTGAGAGGATTAGCTTTCTTAGGTAGAGGTCCAGTCGTCTCACGTGATTTGCCCAGTTTTGGAGCAAATTCTTTGTGGAAAATTTCGATTTTCAATTTTCCAAATATCTTCTCTTTGGGGTGTGGAGGAAGCCGAAATCATAACAGAAGTTATTTCAGGGCACTTTTCATACAGAGCAGGCCTGGACGGTATTCTCTACAACATTATTGACATAGACCCAACATTCCCCCATGAGCAAGCACTTGGCGACGGTGGCAGGAAAAACTCCTTTCAACAGGGAAGAATCCTTGAGCAAGCGGGCTCTGGGTGGGCATGCATCTGCCTCGACCGGTCGGGTTGAGAGAAGAGAGAGATTTAGAGAGACAGAGGTGTGTGAGGTGGTGGTGGGGTTCTTGACTGGATTTGGTTTACAATTTCGGGAAGGAGGGTTAAATGTCAACTCGTGGCATGCCATCGTCCTAGCGGCCTCACATGTGCGATGTGCCACCTGTACAAGGGAGGTGGCTGCCAGGGTGATGATACCCGTCATCCACACAGGTTTGCAGAGATGATGTGATACTGTCATCAGGGCAGCCAAGTGGATTCAGTCTTCTGGGTAAAGTGCTGGCTGTACCTGTGGAATCACTTTGGTAATTCCCAGTACTTTCTTATTTACCCATGATTTAACCCTCTTTGGCTTTGTTGCGTTATGAAGGTCTTTTTCAAGTTTTCCACCTCCATAACCTTTTCATTAAGTAATTTTATGAAAAAATGTCTTGTTTTGCCAAATCTTCCTCTCTCCTTTCTCCAGCCGCTCCAGAATATTTCTCTTCTCATTGAAGTTACTCTGCTGGATCCTTTCATAAACACCAAGCTTTGTCTTTAGACTGTTAAAGCTTATCTTGAAAAGGCCTCCTAGTGTTTCATCCATCTTCTCCACACTCATCGGTGTCTATGTGCTGTATTTTCATCTCCATTATTCTGCTTCTTAATTTCTTGGGATTTTCTCGATATCAG
>NW_024401714.1:95407-111121 GCF_016859285.1 Xiphias gladius | reverse complement strand
AAACCACCTCACACATGTTCACAACCAACAAAAAGCTGAGGAATATGAAGGAAAACATGGTTATTTAGAACTCTATGTGAATACTTTCTAAAATGACATCTTTTGTCAATTTATACATACTTCGGCTATGAATGAGACCTTTTAAAAGCTCTGTGTAGATAAACTCTCTATTTCATGTAGAAGGTGATTCAAACAAATGACTTGCTCCCAATGATTGAAAGGTAGCAGAATATGAAGGAAAACATCACGTTGTATGCTTTCATGTAAAGACTGACTATTGACAACAGTGTATGTTACAGAGAAGAACAGTTTGAAATCAGTGTTGAATTAAGTTGTGTTTCCCTACTAGTTGGCTGTGCAAACACCTCACACATGTTCACAACCAACAAAAAGCTGAGGAATATGAAGGAAAACATGGTTATTTAGAACTCTATGTGAATACTTTCTAAAATGACATCTTTTGTCTATTTATACTTACTTTAGCTTAGAATGAGACCTTTTAAACCCTCTGTGTAGATAAACTCTCTATTTCATGTAGAAGGTGATTCAAACAAATGACTTGCTCCCAATGATTGAAAGGTAGCAGAATATGAAGGAAAACATCACGTTGTATGCTTTCATGTAAAGACTGACTATTGACAACAGTGTATGTTACAGAGAAGAACAGTTTGAAATCAGTGTTGAATTAAGTTGTGTTTCCCTACTAGTTGGCTGTGCAAACACCTCACACATGTTCACAACCAACAAAAAGCTGAGGAATATGAAGGAAAACATGGTTATTTAGAACTCTATGTGAATACTTTCTAAAATGACATCTTTTGTCTTTTTATACTTACTTTGGCTAAGAATGAGACCTTTTAAACCCTCTGTGTAGATAAACTCTCTATTTCATGTAGAAGGTGATTCAAACAAATGACTTGCTCACAATGATTGAAAGGTAGCATAAAAGCAAGGAATACATCACATTGTGTAGTTTAATGTAAAGACTGACTTTGGACAACAGTGTATGTTACAGAGATTAAGTTGTGTTTCTACTAGTTGGGCTGTGTGCAACACCACACATTCAAGAACAGTTTGAAATCAGTGTTGAATTAAGTTGTGTTTCCCTACTAGTTGGCTGTGCAAACACCTCACACATGTTCACAACCAACAAAAAGCTGAGGAATATGAAGGAAAACATGGTTATTTAGAACTCTATGTGAATACTTTCTAAAATGACATCTTTTGTCTATTTATACTTACTTTGGCTAAGAATGAGACCTTTTAAAAGCTCTGTGTAGATAAACTCTCTATTTCATGTAGAAGGTGATTCAAACAAATGACTTGCTCCCAATGATTGAAAGGTAGCAGAATATGAAGAAAACATCACGTTGTATGCTTTCATGTAAAGACTGACTATTGACAACAGTGTATGTTACAGAGAAGAACAGTTTGAAATCAGTGTTGAATTAAGTTGTGTTTCCCTACTAGTTGGCTGTGCAAACACCTCACACATGTTCACAACCAACAAAAAGCTGAGGAATATGAAGGAAAACATGGTTATTTAGAACTCTATGTGAATACTTTCTAAAATGACATCTTTTGTCTATTTATACTTACTTTGGCTAAGAATGAGACCTTTTAAACCCTCTGTGTAGATAAACTCTCTATTTCATGTAGAAGGTGATTCAAACAAATGACTTGCTCACAATGATTGAAAGGTAGCAGAAAAGCAAGGAATACATCACATTGTGTAGTTTAATGTAAAGACTGACTTTGGACACCAGTGTATGTTACAGAGATTTGAAATCAGTGTTGAATTAAGTTGTGTTTCCCTAGTTGGCTGTGCAAACACACTACCACATGTCAAGAACAGTTTGAAATCAGTGTTGAATTAAGTTGTGTTTCCCTACTAGTTGGCTGTGCAAACACCTCACACATGTTCACAACCAACAAAAAGCTGAGGAATATGAAGGAAAACATGGTTATTTAGAACTCTATGTGAATACTTTCTAAAATGACATCTTTTGTCTTTTATACTTACTTTGGCTAAGAATGAGACCTTTTAAAAGCTCTGTGTAGATAAACTCTCTATTTCATGTAGAAGGTGATTCAAACAAATGACTTGCTCCCAATGATTGAAAGGTAGCAGAATATGAAGGAAAACATCACGTTGTATGCTTTCATGTAAAGACTGACTATTGACAACAGTGTATGTTACAGAGAAGAACAGTTTGAAATCAGTGTTGAATTAAGTTGTGTTTCCCTACTAGTTGGCTGTGCAAACACCTCACACATGTTCACAACCAACAAAAAGCTGAGGAATATGAAGGAAAACATGGTTATTTAGAAAACTATGTGAATACTTTCTAAAATGACATCTTTTGTCTATTTATACTTACTTTGGCTAAGAATGAGACCTTTTAAACCCTCTGTGTAGATAAACTCTCTATTTCATGTAGAAGGTGATTCAAACAAATGACTTGCTCCCAATGATTGAAAGGTAGCAGAATATGAAGGAAAACATCACGTTGTATGCTTTCATGTAAAGACTGACTATTGACAACAGTGTATGTTACAGAGAAGAACAGTTTGAAATCAGTGTTGAATTAAGTTGTGTTTCCCTACTAGTTGGCTGTGCAAACACCTCACACATGTTCACAACCAACAAAAAGCTGAGGAATATGAAGGAAAACATGGTTATTTAGAACTCTATGTGAATACTTTCTAAAATGACATCTTTTGTCTTTTTATACTTACTTTGGCTAAGAATGAGACCTTTTAAAAGCTCTGTGTAGATAAACTCTCTATTTCATGTAGAAGGTGATTCAAACAAATGACTTGCTCCCAATGATTGAAAGGTAGCAGAATATGAAGGAAAACATCACGTTGTATGCTTTCATGTAAAGACTGACTATTGACAACAGTGTATGTTACAGAGAAGAACAGTTTGAAATCAGTGTTGAATTAAGTTGTGTTTCCCTACTAGTTGGCTGTGCAAACACCTCACACATGTTCACAACCAACAAAAAGCTGAGGAATATGAAGGAAAACATGGTTATTTAGAAAACTATGTGAATACTTTCTAAAATGACATCTTTTGTCTATTTATACTTACTTTGGCTAAGAATGAGACCTTTTAAACCCTCTGTGTAGATAAACTCTCTATTTCATGTAGAAGGTGATTCAAACAAATGACTTGCTCCCAATGATTGAAAGGTAGCAGAATATGAAGAAAACCATCACGTTGTATGCTTTCATGTAAAGACTGACTCATGACAACAGTGTATGTTACAGAGAAGAACAGTTTGAAATCAGTGTTGAATTAAGTTGTGTTTCCCTACTAGTTGGCTGTGCAAACACCTCACACATGTTCACAACCAACAAAAAGCTGAGGAATATGAAGGAAAACATGGTTATTTAGAACTCTATGTGAATACTTTCTAAAATGACATCTTTTGTCTATTTATACTTACTTTGGCTAAGAATGAGACCTTTTTAAACCCTCTGTTAGATAAACTCTCTATTTCATGTAGAAGGTGATTCAAACAAATGACTTGCTCACAATGATTGAAAGGTAGCATAAAAGCAAGGAATACATCACATTGTGTAGTTTAATGTAAAGACTGACTTTGGACACCAGTGTATGTTACAGAGATTTGAAATCAGTTTTGAATTAAGTTGTGTTTCCCTACTAGTTGGCTGTGCAAACACCTCACACATGTTCACAACCAACAAAAAGCTGAGGAATATGAAGGAAAACATGGTTATTTAGAACTCTATGTGAATACTTTCTAAAATGACATCTTTTGTCTTTTTATACTTACTTTGGCTAAGAATGAGACCTTTTAAAAGCTCTGTGTAGATAAACTCTCTATTTCATGTAGAAGGTGATTCAAACAAATGACTTGCTCCCAATGATTGAAAGGTAGCAGAATATGAAGGAAAACATCACGTTGTATGCTTTCATGTAAAGACTGACTATTGACAACAGTGTATGTTACAGAGAAGAACAGTTTGAAATCAGTGTTGAATTAAGTTGTGTTTCCCTACTAGTTGGCTGTGCAAACACCTCACACATGTTCACAACCAACAAAAAGCTGAGGAATATGAAGGAAAACATGGTTATTTAGAAAACTATGTGAATACTTTCTAAAATGACATCTTTTGTCTATTTATACTTACTTTGGCTAAGAATGAGACCTTTTAAACCCTCTGTGTAGATAAACTCTCTATTTCATGTAGAAGGTGATTCAAACAAATGACTTGCTCCCAATGATTGAAAGGTAGCAGAATATGAAGGAAAAACATCACGTTGTATGCTTTCATGTAAAGACTGACTATTGACAACAGTGTATGTTACAGAGAAGAACAGTTTGAAATCAGTGTTGAATTAAGTTGTGTTTCCCTACTAGTTGGCTGTGCAAACACCTCACACATGTTCACAACCAACAAAAAGCTGAGGAATATGAAGGAAAACATGGTTATTTAGAACTCTATGTGAATACTTTCTAAAATGACATCTTTTGTCTATTTATACTTACTTTGGCTAAGAATGAGACCTTTTTAAACCCTCTGTTAGATAAACTCTCTATTTCATGTAGAAGGTGATTCAAACAAATGACTTGCTCACAATGATTGAAAGGTAGCATAAAAGCAAGGAATACATCACATTGTGTAGTTTAATGTAAAGACTGACTTTGGACACCAGTGTATGTTACAGA
Source organism: Xiphias gladius (assembly GCF_016859285.1). Lineage (NCBI taxonomy): Eukaryota > Metazoa > Chordata > Actinopteri > Istiophoriformes > Xiphiidae > Xiphias > Xiphias gladius. Next base: position 106,418 of record NW_024401714.1, on the reverse strand, counting down.
GATTTGAAATCAGTGTTGAATTAAGTTGTGTTTCCCTACTAGTTGGCTGTGCAAACACCTTACACATGTTCAAAGAACAGTTTGAAATCAGTTTTGAATTAAGTTGTGTTTCCCTACTAGTTGGCTGTGCAAACACCTCACACATGTTCACAACCAACAAAAAGCTGAGGAATATGAAGGAAAACATGGTTATTTAGAACTCTATGTGAATACTTTCTAAAATGACATCTTTTGTCTTTTTATACTTACTTTGGCTAAGAATGAGACCTTTTAAAAGCTCTGTGTAGATAAACTCTCTATTTCATGTAGAAGGTGATTCAAACAAATGACTTGCTCCCAATGATTGAAAGGTAGCAGAATATGAAGGAAAACATCACGTTGTATGCTTTCATGTAAAGACTGACTATTGACAACAGTGTATGTTACAGAGAAGAACAGTTTGAAATCAGTGTTGAATTAAGTTGTGTTTCCCTACTAGTTGGCTGTGCAAACACCTCACACATGTTCACAACCAACAAAAAGCTGAGGAATATGAAGGAAAACATGGTTATTTAGAAAACTATGTGAATACTTTCTAAAATGACATCTTTTGTCTATTTATACTTACTTTGGCTAAGAATGAGACCTTTTAAACCCTCTGTGTAGATAAACTCTCTATTTCATGTAGAAGGTGATTCAAACAAATGACTTGCTCCCAATGATTGAAAGGTAGCAGAATATGAAGGAAACCATCACGTTGTATGCTTTCATGTAAAGACTGACTCATGACACCAGTGTATGTTACAGAGAAGAACAGTTTGAAATCAGTGTTGAATTAAGTTGTGTTTCCCTACTAGTTGGCTGTGCAAACACCTCACACATGTTCACAACCAACAAAAAGCTGAGGAATATGAAGGAAAACATGGTTATTTAGAACTCTATGTGAATACTTTCTAAAATGACATCTTTTGTCTATTTATACTTACTTTGGCTAAGAATGAGACCTTTTTAAACCCTCTGTTAGATAAACTCTCTATTTCATGTAGAAGGTGATTCAAACAAATGACTTGCTCACAATGATTGAAAGGTAGCATAAAAGCAAGGAATACATCACATTGTGTAGTTTAATGTAAAGACTGACTTTGGACACCAGTGTATGTTACAGAGATTTGAAATCAGTGTTGAATTAAGTTGTGTTTCCCTACTAGTTAAGAACAGTTTGAAATCAGTTTTGAATTAAGTTGTGTTTCCCTACTAGTTGGCTGTGCAAACACCTCACACATGTTCACAACCAACAAAAAGCTGAGAGAATATGAAGGAAAACATGGTTATTTAGAACTCTATGTGAATACTTTCTAAAATGACATCTTTTGTCTTTTATACTTACTTTGGCTAAGAATGAGACCTTTTAAAAGCTCTGTGTAGATAAACTCTCTATTTCATGTAGAAGGTGATTCAAACAAATGACTTGCTCCCAATGATTGAAAGGTAGCAGAATATGAAGGAAAACATCACGTTGTATGCTTTCATGTAAAGACTGACTATTGACAACAGTGTATGTTACAGAGAAGAACAGTTTGAAATCAGTGTTGAATTAAGTTGTGTTTCCCTACTAGTTGGCTGTGCAAACACCTCACACATGTTCACAACCAACAAAAAGCTGAGGAATATGAAGGAAAACATGGTTATTTAGAACTCTATGTGAATACTTTCTAAAATGACATCTTTTGTCTTTTTATACTTACTTTGGCTAAGAATGAGACCTTTTAAACCCTCTGTGTAGATAAACTCTCTATTTCATGTAGAAGGTGATTCAAACAAATGACTTGCTCCCAATGATTGAAAGGTAGCAGAATATGAAGGAATACATCACGTTGTGTGCTTTCATGTAAAGACTGACTATTGACAACAGTGTATGTTACAGAGAAGAACAGTTTGAAATCAGTGTTGAATTAAGTTGTGTTTCCCTACTAGTTGGCTGTGCAAACACCTCACACATGTTCACAACCAACAAAAAGCTGAGGAATATGAAGGAAAACATGGTTATTTAGAACTCTATGTGAATACTTTCTAAAATGACATCTTTTGTCTTTTTATACTTACTTTGGCTAAGAATGAGACCTTTTAAAAGCTCTGTGTAGATAAACTCTCTATTTCATGTAGAAGGTGATTCAAACAAATGACTTGCTCCCAATGATTGAAAGGTAGCAGAATAAGCAAGAATACATCACGTTGTGTGCTTTCATGTAAAGACTGACTATTGACAACAGTGTATGTTACAGAGAAGAACAGTTTGAAATCAGTGTTGAATTAAGTTGTGTTTCCCTACTAGTTGGCTGTGCAAACACCTCACACATGTTCACAACCAACAAAAAGCTGAGGAATATGAAGGAAAACATGGTTATTTAGAACTCTATGTGAATACTTTCTAAAATGACATCTTTTGTCTATTTATACTTACTTTGGCTAAGAATGAGACCTTTTAAAAGCTCTGTGTAGATAAACTCTCTATTTCATGTAGAAGGTGATTCAAACAAATGACTTGCTCCCAATGATTGAAAGGTAGCAGAATATGAAGGAAAACATCACGTTGTATGCTTTCATGTAAAGACTGACTATTGACACCAGTGTATGTTACAGAGAAGAACAGTTTGAAATCAGTGTTGAATTAAGTTGTGTTTCCCTACTAGTTGGCTGTGCAAACACCTCACACATGTTCACAACCAACAAAAAGCTGAGGAATATGAAGGAAAACATGGTTATTTAGAACTCTATGTGAATACTTTCTAAAATGACATCTTTTGTCTATTTATACTTACTTTGGCTAAGAATGAGACCTTTTAAACCCTCTGTGTAGATAAACTCTCTATTTCATGTAGAAGGTGATTCAAACAAATGACTTGCTCCCAATGATTGAAAGGTAGCAGAATATGAAGGAAAACATCACGTTGTATGCTTTCATGTAAAGACTGACTATTGACAACAGTGTATGTTACAGAGAAGAACAGTTTGAAATCAGTGTTGAATTAAGTTGTGTTTCCCTACTAGTTGGCTGTGCAAACACCTCACACATGTTCACAACCAACAAAAAGCTGAGGAATATGAAGGAAAACATGGTTATTTAGAACTCTATGTGAATACTTTCTAAAATGACATCTTTTGTCTATTTATACTTACTTTGGCTAAGAATGAGACCTTTTAAAAGCTCTGTGTAGATAAACTCTCTATTTCATGTAGAAGGTGATTCAAACAAATGACTTGCTCCCAATGATTGAAAGGTAGCAGAATATGAAAGAAAACATCACGTTGTATGCTTTCATGTAAAGACTGACTATTGACAACAGTGTATGTTACAGAGAAGAACAGTTTGAAATCAGTGTTGAATTAAGTTGTGTTTCCCTACTAGTTGGCTGTGCAAACACCTCACACATGTTCACAACCAACAAAAAGCTGAGGAATATGAAGGAAAACATGGTTATTTAGAAAACTATGTGAATACTTTCTAAAATGACATCTTTTGTCTATTTATACTTACTTTGGCTAAGAATGAGACCTTTTAAACCCTCTGTGTAGATAAACTCTCTATTTCATGTAGAAGGTGATTCAAACAAATGACTTGCTCCCAATGATTGAAAGGTAGCAGAATATGAAGAAAAACATCACGTTGTATGCTTTCATGTAAAGACTGACTATTGACAACAGTGTATGTTACAGAGAAGAACAGTTTGAAATCAGTGTTGAATTAAGTTGTGTTTCCCTACTAGTTGGCTGTGCAAACACCTCACACATGTTCACAACCAACAAAAAGCTGAGGAATATGAAGGAAAACATGGTTATTTAGAACTCTATGTGAATACTTTCTAAAATGACATCTTTTGTCTATTTATACTTACTTTGGCTAAGAATGAGACCTTTTTAAACCCTCTGTTAGATAAACTCTCTATTTCATGTAGAAGGTGATTCAAACAAATGACTTGCTCACAATGATTGAAAGGTAGCAGAAAAGCAAGGAATACATCACATTGTGTAGTTTAATGTAAAGACTGACTTTGGACACCAGTGTATGTTACAGAGAAGAACAGTTTGAAATCAGTGTTGAATTAAGTTGTGTTTCCCTACTAGTTGGCTGTGCAAACACCTCACACATGTTCACAACCAACAAAAAGCTGAGGAATATGAAGGAAAACATGGTTATTTAGAACTCTATGTGAATACTTTCTAAAATGACATCTTTTGTCTTTTTATACTTACTTTGGCTAAGAATGAGACCTTTTAAAAGCTCTGTGTAGATAAACTCTCTATTTCATGTAGAAGGTGATTCAAACAAATGACTTGCTCCCAATGATTGAAAGGTAGCAGAATATGAAGGAAAACATCACGTTGTATGCTTTCATGTAAAGACTGACTATTGACAACAGTGTATGTTACAGAGAAGAACAGTTTGAAATCAGTGTTGAATTAAGTTGTGTTTCCCTACTAGTTGGCTGTGCAAACACCTCACACATGTTCACAACCAACAAAAAGCTGAGGAATATGAAGGAAAACATGGTTATTTAGAAAACTATGTGAATACTTTCTAAAATGACATCTTTTGTCTATTTATACTTACTTTGGCTAAGAATGAGACCTTTTAAACCCTCTGTGTAGATAAACTCTCTATTTCATGTAGAAGGTGATTCAAACAAATGACTTGCTCCCAATGATTGAAAGGTAGCAGAATATGAAGGAAAACATCACGTTGTATGCTTTCATGTAAAGACTGACTATTGACAACAGTGTATGTTACAGAGAAGAACAGTTTGAAATCAGTGTTGAATTAAGTTGTGTTTCCCTACTAGTTGGCTGTGCAAACACCTCACACATGTTCACAACCAACAAAAAGCTGAGGAATATGAAGGAAAACATGGTTATTTAGAACTCTATGTGAATACTTTCTAAAATGACATCTTTTGTCTTTTTATACTTACTTTGGCTAAGAATGAGACCTTTTAAAAGCTCTGTGTAGATAAACTCTCTATTTCATGTAGAAGGTGATTCAAACAAATGACTTGCTCCCAATGATTGAAAGGTAGCAGAATATGAAGGAAAACATCACGTTGTATGCTTTCATGTAAAGACTGACTATTGACAACAGTGTATGTTACAGAGAAGAACAGTTTGAAATCAGTGTTGAATTAAGTTGTGTTTCCCTACTAGTTGGCTGTGCAAACACCTCACACATGTTCACAACCAACAAAAAGCTGAGGAATATGAAGGAAAACATGGTTATTTAGAAAACTATGTGAATACTTTCTAAAATGACATCTTTTGTCTATTTATACTTACTTTGGCTAAGAATGAGACCTTTTAAAGCTCTGTGTAGATAAACTCTCTATTTCATGTAGAAGGTGATTCAAACAAATGACTTGCTCCCAATGATTGAAAGGTAGCAGAATATGAAGGAAAACATCACGTTGTATGCTTTCATGTAAAGACTGACTATTGACAACAGTGTATGTTACAGAGAAGAACAGTTTGAAATCAGTGTTGAATTAAGTTGTGTTTCCCTACTAGTTGGCTGTGCAAACACCTCACACATGTTCACAACCAACAAAAAGCTGAGGAATATGAAGGAAAACATGGTTATTTAGAACTCTATGTGAATACTTTCTAAAATGACATCTTTTGTCTATTTATACTTACTTTGGCTAAGAATGAGACCTTTTTAAACCCTCTGTTAGATAAACTCTCTATTTCATGTAGAAGGTGATTCAAACAAATGACTTGCTCACAATGATTGAAAGGTAGCATAAAAGCAAGGAATACATCACATTGTGTAGTTTAATGTAAAGACTGACTTTGGACACCAGTGTATGTTACAGAGATTTGAAATCAGTGTTGAATTAAGTTGTGTTTCCCTACTAGTTGGCTGTGCAAACACCTTACACATGTTCAAAGAACAGTTTGAAATCAGTTTTGAATTAAGTTGTGTTTCCCTACTAGTTGGCTGTGCAAACACCTCACACATGTTCACAACCAACAAAAAGCTGAGGAATATGAAGGAAAACATGGTTATTTAGAACTCTATGTGAATACTTTCTAAAATGACATCTTTTGTCTTTTTATACTTACTTTGGCTAAGAATGAGACCTTTTAAAAGCTCTGTGTAGATAAACTCTCTATTTCATGTAGAAGGTGATTCAAACAAATGACTTGCTCCCAATGATTGAAAGGTAGCAGAATATGAAGGAAAACATCACGTTGTATGCTTTCATGTAAAGACTGACTATTGACAACAGTGTATGTTACAGAGAAGAACAGTTTGAAATCAGTGTTGAATTAAGTTGTGTTTCCCTACTAGTTGGCTGTGCAAACACCTCACACATGTTCACAACCAACAAAAAGCTGAGGAATATGAAGGAAAACATGGTTATTTAGAAAACTATGTGAATACTTTCTAAAATGACATCTTTTGTCTATTTATACTTACTTTGGCTAAGAATGAGACCTTTTAAACCCTCTGTGTAGATAAACTCTCTATTTCATGTAGAAGGTGATTCAAACAAATGACTTGCTCCCAATGATTGAAAGGTAGCAGAATATGAAGAAAACCATCACGTTGTATGCTTTCATGTAAAGACTGACTCATGACACCAGTGTATGTTACAGAGAAGAACAGTTTGAAATCAGTGTTGAATTAAGTTGTGTTTCCCTACTAGTTGGCTGTGCAAACACCTCACACATGTTCACAACCAACAAAAAGCTGAGGAATATGAAGGAAAACATGGTTATTTAGAACTCTATGTGAAAACTTTCTAAAATGACATCTTTTGTCTATTTATACTTACTTTGGCTAAGAATGAGACCTTTTTAAACCCTCTGTTAGATAAACTCTCTATTTCATGTAGAAGGTGATTCAAACAAATGACTTGCTCACAATGATTGAAAGGTAGCATAAAAGCAAGGAATACATCACATTGTGTAGTTTAATGTAAAGACTGACTTTGGACACCAGTGTATGTTACAGAGAAGAACAGTTTGAAATCAGTGTTGAATTAAGTTGTGTTTCCCTACTAGTTGGCTGTGCAAACACCTCACACATGTTCACAACCAACAAAAAGCTGAGGAATATGAAGGAAAACATGGTTATTTAGAACTCTATGTGAATACTTTCTAAAATGACATCTTTTGTCTTTTTATACTTACTTTGGCTAAGAATGAGACCTTTTAAAAGCTCTGTGTAGATAAACTCTCTATTTCATGTAGAAGGTGATTCAAACAAATGACTTGCTCCCAATGATTGAAAGGTAGCAGAATATGAAGGAAAACATCACGTTGTATGCTTTCATGTAAAGACTGACTATTGACAACAGTGTATGTTACAGAGAAGAACAGTTTGAAATCAGTGTTGAATTAAGTTGTGTTTCCCTACTAGTTGGCTGTGCAAACACCTCACACATGTTCACAACCAACAAAAAGCTGAGGAATATGAAGGAAAACATGGTTATTTAGAAAACTATGTGAATACTTTCTAAAATGACATCTTTTGTCTATTTATACTTACTTTGGCTAAGAATGAGACCTTTTAAACCCTCTGTGTAGATAAACTCTCTATTTCATGTAGAAGGTGATTCAAACAAATGACTTGCTCCCAATGATTGAAAGGTAGCAGAATAGCAAGGAATACATCACGTTGTGTGTTTTCATGTAAAGACTGACTATTGACAACAGTGTATGTTACAGAGAAGAACAGTTTGAAATCAGTGTTGAATTAAGTAAGTTGTGTTTCCCTACTAGTTGGCTGTGCAAACACCTCACACATGTTCACAACCAACAAAAAGCTGAGGAATATGAAGGAAAACATGGTTATTTAGAACTCTATGTGAATACTTTCTAAAATGACATCTTTTGTCTTTTATACTTACTTTGGCTAAGAATGAGACCTTTTAAAAGCTCTGTGTAGATAAACTCTCTATTTCATGTAGAAGGTGATTCAAACAAATGACTTGCTCCCAATGATTGAAAGGTAGCAGAATATGAAGGAAAACATCACGTTGTATGCTTTCATGTAAAGACTGACTATTGACAACAGTGTATGTTACAGAGAAGAACAGTTTGAAATCAGTGTTGAATTAAGTTGTGTTTCCCTACTAGTTGGCTGTGCAAACACCTCACACATGTTCACAACCAACAAAAAGCTGAGGAATATGAAGGAAAACATGGTTATTTAGAACTCTATGTGAATACTTTCTAAAATGACATCTTTTGTCTATTTATACTTACTTTGGCTAAGAATGAGACCTTTTAAACCCTCTGTGTAGATAAACTCTCTATTTCATGTAGAAGGTGATTCAAACAAATGACTTGCTCCCAATGATTGAAAGGTAGCAGAATATGAAGGAAAACATCACGTTGTATGCTTTCATGTAAAGACTGACTCATGACACCAGTGTATGTTACAGAGAAGAACAGTTTGAAATCAGTGTTGAATTAAGTTGTGTTTCCCTACTAGTTGGCTGTGCAAACACCTCACACATGTTCACAACCAACAAAAAGCTGAGGAATATGAAGGAAAACATGGTTATTTAGAACTCTATGTGAATACTTTCTAAAATGACATCTTTTGTCTTTTTATACTTACTTTGGCTAAGAATGAGACCTTTTAAAAGCTCTGTGTAGATAAACTCTCTATTTCATGTAGAAGGTGATTCAAACAAATGACTTGCTCCCAATGATTGAAAGGTAGCAGAATATGAAGGAAAACATCACGTTGTATGCTTTCATGTAAAGACTGACTATTGACAACAGTGTATGTTACAGAGAAGAACAGTTTGAAATCAGTGTTGAATTAAGTTGTGTTTGTTTCCCTACTAGTTGGCTGTGCAAACACCTCACACATGTTCACAACCAACAAAAAGCTGAGGAATATGAAGGAAAACATGGTTATTTAGAAAACTATGTGAATACTTTCTAAAATGACATCTTTTGTCTATTTATACTTACTTTGGCTAAGAATGAGACCTTTTAAAAGCTCTGTGTAGATAAACTCTCTATTTCATGTAGAAGGTGATTCAAACAAATGACTTGCTCCCAATGATTGAAAGGTAGCAGAATATGAAGGAAAACATCACGTTGTATGCTTTCATGTAAAGACTGACTATTGACAACAGTGTATGTTACAGAGAAGAACAGTTTGAAATCAGTGTTGAATTAAGTTGTGTTTCCCTACTAGTTGGCTGTGCAAACACCTCACACATGTTCACAACCAACAAAAAGCTGAGGAATATGAAGGAAAACATGGTTATTTAGAACTCTATGTGAAAACTTTCTAAAATGACATCTTTTGTCTATTTATACTTACTTTGGCTAAGAATGAGACCTTTTTAAACCCTCTGTTAGATAAACTCTCTATTTCATGTAGAAGGTGATTCAAACAAATGACTTGCTCACAATGATTGAAAGGTAGCATAAAAGCAAGGAATACATCACATTGTGTAGTTTAATGTAAAGACTGACTTTGGACACCAGTGTATGTTACAGAGATTTGAAATCAGTGTTGAATTAAGTTGTGTTTCCCTACTAGTTGGCTGTGCAAACACCTTACACATGTTCAAAGAACAGTTTGAAATCAGTTTTGAATTAAGTTGTGTTTCCCTACTAGTTGGCTGTGCAAACACCTCACACATGTTCACAACCAACAAAAAGCTGAGGAATATGAAGGAAAACATGGTTATTTAGAACTCTATGTGAATACTTTCTAAAATGACATCTTTTGTCTTTTTATACTTACTTTGGCTAAGAATGAGACCTTTTAAAAGCTCTGTGTAGATAAACTCTCTATTTCATGTAGAAGGTGATTCAAACAAATGACTTGCTCCCAATGATTGAAAGGTAGCAGAATATGAAGGAAAACATCACGTTGTATGCTTTCATGTAAAGACTGACTATTGACAACAGTGTATGTTACAGAGAAGAACAGTTTGAAATCAGTGTTGTTGAATTAAGTTGTGTTTCCCTACTAGTTGGCTGTGCAAACACCTCACACATGTTCACAACCAACAAAAAGCTGAGGAATATGAAGGAAAACATGGTTATTTAGAACTCTATGTGAATACTTTCTAAAATGACATCTTTTGTCTATTTATACTTACTTTGGCTAAGAATGAGACCTTTTAAAAGCTCTGTGTAGATAAACTCTCTATTTCATGTAGAAGGTGATTCAAACAAATGACTTGCTCCCAATGATTGAAAGGTAGCAGAATATGAAGGAAAACATCACGTTGTATGCTTTCATGTAAAGACTGACTATTGACAACAGTGTATGTTACAGAGAAGAACAGTTTGAAATCAGTGTTGAATTAAGTTGTGTTTCCCTACTAGTTGGCTGTGCAAACACCTCACACATGTTCACAACCAACAAAAAGCTGAGAATATGAAGGAAAACATGGTTATTTAGAACTCTATGTGAATACTTTCTAAAATGACATCTTTTGTCTTTTTATACTTACTTTGGCTAAGAATGAGACCTTTTAAAAGCTCTGTGTAGATAAACTCTCTATTTCATGTAGAAGGTGATTCAAACAAATGACTTGCTCCCAATGATTGAAAGGTAGCAGAATATGAAGGAAAACATCACGTTGTATGCTTTCATGTAAAGACTGACTATTGACAACAGTGTATGTTACAGAGAAGAACAGTTTGAAATCAGTGTTGAATTAAGTTGTGTTTCCCTACTAGTTGGCTGTGCAAACACCTCACACATGTTCACAACCAACAAAAAGCTGAGGAATATGAAGGAAAACATGGTTATTTAGAAAACTATGTGAATACTTTCTAAAATGACATCTTTTGTCTATTTATACTTACTTTGGCTAAGAATGAGACCTTTTAAACCCTCTGTGTAGATAAACTCTCTATTTCATGTAGAAGGTGATTCAAACAAATGACTTGCTCCCAATGATTGAAAGGTAGCAGAATATGAAGGAAAACATCACGTTGTATGCTTTCATGTAAAGACTGACTATTGACAACAGTGTATGTTACAGAGAAGAAC
>NW_024401714.1:75970-94907 GCF_016859285.1 Xiphias gladius | reverse complement strand
TCATTCTTAGCCAAAGTAAGTATAAAAAGACAAAAGATGTCATTTTAGAAAGTATTCACATAGAGTTCTAAATAACCATGTTTTCCTTCATATTCCTCAGTTTTTGTTGGTTGTGAACATGTGAGGTGTTTGCACAGCCAACTAGTAGGGAAACACAACTTAATTCAACACTGATTTCAAACTGTTCTTCTCTGTAACATACACTGTTGTCAATAGTCAGTCTTTACATGAAACCACACAACGTGATGTATTCCTTCATATTCTGCTACCTTTCAATCATTGGGAGCAAGTCATTTGTTTGAATCACCTTCTACATGAAATAGAGAGTTTATCTACACAGAGCATTTAAAAGGTCTCATTCTAGCCAAAGCAAGTATAAATAGACAAAAGATGTCATTTTAGAAAGTATTCACTTAGAGTTCTAAATAACCATGTTTTCCTTGATATTCCTCAGCTTTTTGTTGGTTGTGAACATGTATAAGGATTTGGCAAAGCCAACTAGCAGGAAAACACAACTTAATTCAACACTGATTTCAAACTGTTCTTCTCTGTAGGATACACTGGTGTCATGAGTCAGTCTTTACATGAAAGCATACAACGTGATGGTTTCCTTCATATTCTGCTACCTTTCAATCATTGGGAGCAAGTCATTTGTTTGAATCACCTTCTACATGAAATAGAGAGTTTATCTACACAGAGGGTTTAAAAGGTCTCATTCTTAGCCAAAGTAAGTATAAATAGACAAAAGATGTCATTTTAGAGAAAGTATTCACATAGTTTTCTAAATAACCATGTTTTCTTCATATTCCTCAGCTTTTTGTTGGTTGTGAACATGTGTGAGGTGTTTGCACAGCCAACTAGTAGGGAAACACAACTTAATTCAACCCTGATTTCAAACTGTTCTTCTCTGTAACATACACTGTTGTCAATAGTCAGTCTTTACATGAAACCACACAACGTGATGTATTCCTTGCTTTTCTGCTACCTTTCAATCATTGGGAGCAAGTCATTTGTTTGAATCACCTTCTACATGAAATAGAGAGTTTATCTACACAGAGCTTTTAAAAGGTCTCATTCTTAGCCAAAGTAAGTATAAAAAGACAAAAGATGTCATTTTAGAAAGTATTCACATAGAGTTCTATATAACCATGTTTTCCTTCATATTCCTCAGCTTTTTGTTGGTTGTGAACATGTGTGAGGTGTTTGCACAGCCAACTAGTAGGGAAACACAACTTAATTCAACACTGATTTCAAACTGTTCTTCTCTGTAGCATACACTGGTGTCATGAGTCAGTCTTTACATGAAAGCATACAACGTGATGGTTTCCTTCATATTCTGCTACCTTTCAATCATTGGGAGCAAGTCATTTGTTTGAATCACCTTCTACATGAAATAGAGAGTTTATCTACACAGAGCTTTTAAAAGGTGTCATTCTTAGCCAAAGTAAGTTAAAATAGACACAAGATGTCAGTTTAGAAAGTATTCACATAGGGTTCTGAATAACCATGTTTTTCCTTCAATTTCCTCAGCTTTTAGGTTGTGAACATATGTGTGAGGTGTTTGCACAGCCAACTAGTAGGGAAACACAACTTAATTCAACACTGATTTCAAACTGTTCTTCTTTGTAGGACACACTGTTGTCAATAGTCAGTCTTTACATGAAACCACACAACGTGATGTATTCCTTCATATTCTGCTACCTTTCAATCATTGTGAGCAAGTCATTTGTTTGAATCACCTTCTACATGAAATAGAGAGTTTATCTACACAGAGCTTTTAAAAGGTCTCATTCTTAGCCAAAGTAAGTATAAATAGACAAAAGATGTCATTTTAGAAAGTATTCACATAGAGTTCTAAATAACCATGTTTTCCTTCATATTCCTCAGCTTTTTGTTGGTTGTGAACATGTGTGAGGTGTTTGCACAGCCAACTAGTAGGGAAACACAACTTAATTCAAAACTGATTTCAAACTGTTCTTTGAACATGTGTAAGGTGTTTGCACAGCCAACTAGTAGGGAAACACAACTTAATTCAACCCTGATTTCAAACTGTTCTTCTCTGTAACATACACTGTTGTCAATAGTCAGTCTTTACATGAAACCACACAACGTGATGTATTCCTTGCTTTTCTGCTACCTTTCAATCATTGGGAGCAAGTCATTTGTTTGAATCACCTTCTACATGAAATAGAGAGTTTATCTACACAGAGCTTTTAAAAGGTCTCATTCTTAGCCAAAGTAAGTATAAAAAGACAAAAGATGTCATTTTAGAAAGAATTCAAATAGTTTTCTAAATAACCATGTTTTCCTTCATATTCCTCAGCTTTTTGTTGGTTGTGAACATGTGTGAGGTGTTTGCACAGCCAACTAGTAGGGAAACACAACTTAATTCAACCCTGATTTCAAACTGTTCTTCTCTCTGTAACATACACTGTTGTCAATAGTCAGTCTTTACATGAAACCACACAACGTGATGTATTCCTTCATATTCTGCTACCTTTCAATCATTGGGAGCAAGTCATTTGTTTGAATCACCTTCTACATGAAATAGAGAGTTTATCTACACAGAGCTTTTAAAAGGTCTCATTCTTAGCCAAAGTAAGTATAAAAAGACAAAAGATGTCATTTTAGAAAGTATTCACATAGTTTTCTAAATAACCATGTTTTCCTTCATATTCCTCAGCTTTTTGTTGGTTGTGAACATGTGTGAGGTGTTTGCACAGCCAACTAGTAAATGACAAAAGATGTCATTTTAGAAAGTATTCACATAGAGTTCTAAATAACCATGTTTTCCTTCATATTCCTCAGCTTTTTGTTGGTTGTGAACATGTGTGAGGTGTTTGCACAGCCAACTAGTAGGGAAACACAACTTAATTCAAAACTGATTTCAAACTGTTCTTTGAACATGTGTAAGGTGTTTGCACAGCCAACTAGTAGGGAAACACAACTTAATTCAACACTGATTTCAAACTGTTCTTCTCTGTAACATACACTGTTGTCAATAGTCAGTCTTTACATGAAACCACACAACGTGATGTATTCCTTCATATTCTGCTACCTTTCAATCATTGGGAGCAAGTCATTTGTTTGAATCACCTTCTACATGAAATAGAGAGTTTATCTACACAGAGCGTTTAAAAGGTCTCATTCTTAGCCAAAGTAAGTATAAAAAGACAAAAGATGTCATTTTAGAAAGTATTCACATAGAGTTCTAAATAACCATGTTTTCCTTCATATTCCTCAGCTTTTTGTTGGTTGTGAACATGTGTGAGGTGTTTGCACAGCCAACTAGTAGGGAAACACAACTTAATTCAACACTGATTTCAAACTGTTCTTCTCTGTAGCATACACTGGTGTCATGAGTCAGTCTTTACATGAAAGCATACAACGTGATGGTTTTCTTCATATTCTGCTACCTTTCAATCATTGGGAGCAAGTCATTTGTTTGAATCACCTTCTACATGAAATAGAGAGTAACACAGAGCTTTTAAAAGGTCTCATTCTTAGCCAAAGTAAGTATAAAAAGACAAAAGATGTCATTTTAGAAAGTATTCACATAGAGTTCTAAATAACCATGTTTTCCTTCATATTCCTCAGCTTTTTGTTGGTTGTGAACATGTGTGAGGTGTTTGCACAGCCAACTAGTAGGGAAACACAACTTAATTCAAAACTGATTTCAAACTGTTCTTTGAACATGTGTAAGGTGTTTGCACAGCCAACTAGTAGGGAAACACAACTTAATTCAACACTGATTTCAAACTGTTCTTCTCTGTAACATACACTGTTGTCAATAGTCAGTCTTTACATGAAACCACAATACGTGATTTATTCCTTGCTTTTCTGCTACCTTTCAATCATTGGGAGCAAGTCATTTGTTTGAATCACCTTCTACATGAAATAGAGAGTTTATCTACACAGAGCGTTTAAAAGGTCTCATTCTTAGCCAAAGTAAGTATAAAAAGACAAAAGATGTCATTTTAGAAAGTATTCACATAGTTTTCTAAATAACCATGTTTTCCTTCATATTCCTCAGCTTTTTGTTGGTTGTGAACATGTGTGAGGTGTTTGCACAGCCAACTAGTAGGGAAACACAACTTAATTCAACCCTGATTTCAAACTGTTCTTCTCTGTAACATACACTGTTGTCAATAGTCAGTCTTTACATGAAACCACACAACGTGATGTATTCCTTGCTTTTCTGCTACCTTTCAATCATTGGGAGCAAGTCATTTGTTTGAATCACCTTCTACATGAAATAGAGAGTTTATCTACACAGAGCTTTTAAAAGGTCTCATTCTTAGCCAAAGTAAGTATTAAAGACAAAAGATGTCATTTTAGAAAGTATTCACATAGAGTTCTATATAACCATGTTTTCCTTCATATTCCTCAGGTTTTGTTGGTTGTGAACATGTGTGAGGTGTTTGCACAGCCAACTAGTAGGGAAACACAACTTAATTCAAAACTGATTTCAAACTGTTCTTTGAACATGTGTAAGGTGTTTGCACAGCCAACTAGTAGGGAAACACAACTTAATTCAACACTGATTTCAAACTGTTCTTCTTGTAGGACACACTGGTGTCTTGAGTCAATCTTTACATGAAACCACACAAGGCAATGTATTCCTTCATATTCTGCTACCTTTCAATCATTGTGAGCAAGTCATTTGTTTGAATCACCTTCTACATGAAATAGAGAGTTTATCTACACAGAGCGTTTAAAAGGTCTCATTCTTAGCCAAAGTATGTATAAAAAGACAAAAGATGTCATTTTAGAAAGTATTCACATAGAGTTCTAAATAACCATGTTTTCCTTCATATTCCTCAGCTTTTTGTTGGTTGTGAACATGTGTGAGGTGTTTGCACAGCCAACTAGTAGGGAAACACAACTTAATTCAACACTGATTTCAAACTGTTCTTCTCTGTAGCATACACTGGTGTCATGAGTCAGTCTTTACATGAAAGCATACAACGTGATGGTTTTCTTCATATTCTGCTACCTTTCAATCATTGGGAGCAAGTCATTTGTTTGAATCACCTTCTACATGAAATAGAGAGTTTATCTACACAGAGCTTTTAAAAGGTCTCATTCTTAGCCAAAGCAAGTATAAAAGACAAAAGATGTCATTTTAGAAAGTATTCACATAGTTTTCTAAATAACCATGTTTTCCTTCATATTCCTCAGCTTTTTGTTGGTTGTGAACATGTGTGAGGTGTTTGCACAGCCAACTAGTAGGGAAACACAACTTAATTCAAAACTGATTTCAAACTGTTCTTTGAACATGTGTAAGGTGTTTGCACAGCCAACTAGTAGGGAAACACAACTTAATTCAACACTGATTTCAAACTGTTCTTCTTTGTAGGACACACTGGTGTCTTGAGTCAATCTTTACATGAAACCACACAAGGCAATGTATTCCTTCATATTCTGCTACCTTTCAATCAATCATTGGGAGCAAGTCATTTGTTTGAATCACCTTCTACATGAAATAGAGAGTTTATCTACACAGAGCGTTTAAAAGGTCTCATTCTTAGCCAAAGTATGTATAAAAAGACAAAAGATGTCATTTTAGAAAGTATTCACATAGAGTTCTAAATAACCATGTTTTCCTTCATATTCCTCGGGTTTTTGTTGGTTGTGAACATGTGTGAGGTGTTTGCACAGCCAACTAGTAGGGAAACACAACTTAATTCAACACTGATTTCAAACTGTTCTTCTCTGTAGCATACACTGGTGTCATGAGTCAGTCTTTACATGAAAGCATACAACGTGATGGTTTTCTTCATATTCTGCTACCTTTCAATCATTGGGAGCAAGTCATTTGTTTGAATCACCTTCTACATGAAATAGAGAGTTTATCTACACAGAGCTTTTAAAAGGTCTCATTCTTAGCCAAAGTAAGTATAAAAAGACAAAAGATGTCGTTTTAAAAAGTATTCAAATAGAGTTCTAAATAACCATGTTTTCCTTCATATTCCTCAGCTTTTTGTTGGTTGTGAACATGTGTAAGGTGTTTGCACAGCCAACTAGTAGGGAAACACAACTTAATTCAACACTGATTTCAAACTGTTCTTCTCTGTAACATACACTGTTGTCAATAGTCAATCTTTACATGAAACCACACAACGTGATGTATTCCTTGCTTTTCTGCTACCTTTCAATCATTGGGAGCAAGTCATTTGTTTGAATCACCTTCTACATGAAATAGAGAGTTTATCTACACAGAGCATTTAAAAGGTCTCATTCTTAGCCAAAGCAAGTATAAATAGACAAAAGATGTCATTTTAGAAAGTATTCACTTAGAGTTCTAAATAACCATGTTTTCCTTCATATTCCTCAGCTTTTTGTTGGTTGTGAACATGTATAAGGATTTGGCAAAGCCAACTAGCAGGAAAACACAACTTAATTCAACACTGATTTCAAACTGTTCTTCTCTGTAGGATACACTGGTGTCATGAGTCAGTCTTTACATGAAACCACACAACGTGATGTATTCCTTCATATTCTGCTACCTTTCAATCATTGGGAGCAAGTCATTTGTTTGAATCACCTTCTACATGAAATAGAGAGTTTATCTACACAGAGCTTTAAAAGGTCTCATTCTTAGCCAAAGTAAGTATAAAAAGACAAAAGATGTCATTTTAGAAAGTATTCACATAGAGTTCTAAATAACCATGTTTTCCTTCATATTCCTCAGCTTTTTGTTGGTTGTGAACATGTGTGAGTTGTTTGCAAAGCCAACTAGTAGGGAAACACAACTTAATTCAACACTGATTTCAAACTGTTCTTCTCTGTAGGATACACTGGTGTCATGAGTCAATCTTTACATGAAACCACACAAGTGATGTTTTCCTTCATATTCTGCTACCTTTCAATCATTGTGAGCAAGTCATTTGTTTGAATCACCTTCTACATGAAATAGAGTTTATCTACACAGAGCGTTTAAAAGGTCTCATTCTTAGCCAAAGTAAGTATAAATAGACAAAAGATGTCAGTTTAGAAAGTATTCACATAGAGTTCTAAATAACCATGTTTTCCTTCATATTCCTCAGCTTTTTGTTGGTTGTGAACATGTGTAAGGTGTTTGCACAGCCAACTAGTAGGGAAACACAACTTAATTCAACACTGATTTCAAACTGTTCTTCTCTGTAACATACACTGTTGTCAATAGTCAGTCTTTACATGAAACCACACAACGTGATGTATTCCTTCATATTCTGCTACCTTTCAATCATTGGGAGCAAGTCATTTGTTTGAATCACCTTCTACATGAAATAGAGAGTTTATCTACACAGAGCATTTAAAAGGTCTCATTCTTAGCCAAAGTAAGTCAAAATAGACAAAAGATGTCATTTTAGAAAGTATTCACATAGAGTTCTAAATAACCATGTTTTCCTTCATATTCCTCAGCTTTTTGTTGGTTGTGAACATGTGTGAGGTGTTTGCACAGCCAACTAGTAGGGAAACACAACTTAATTCAACACTGATTTCAAACTGTTCTTCTCTGTAGGATACACTGGTGTCATGAGTCAGTCTTTACATGAAAGCATACAACGTGATGGTTTCCTTCATATTCTGCTACCTTTCAATCATTGGGAGCAAGTCATTTGTTTGAATCACCTTCTACATGAAATAGAGAGTTTATCTACACAGAGGGTTTAAAAGGTCTCATTCTTAGCCAAAGTAAGTATAAAAGACAAAAGATGTCATTTTAGAAAGTATTCACATAGTTTTCTAAATAACCATGTTTTCCTTCATATTCCTCAGCTTTTTGTTGGTTGTGAACATGTGTGAGGTGTTTGCACAGCCAACTAGTATTCATATTCCTCAGCTTTTTGTTGGTTGTGAACATGTGTGAGGTGTTTGCACAGCCAACTAGTAGGGAAACACAACTTAATTCAAAACTGATTTCAAACTGTTCTTTGAACATGTGTAAGGTGTTTGCACAGCCAACTAGTAGGGAAACACAACTTAATTCAACACTGATTTCAAACTGTTCTTCTCTGTAACATACACTGTTGTCAATAGTCAGTCTTTACATGAAAGCATACAACGTGATGTTTTCCTTCATATTCTGCTACCTTTCAATCATTGGGAGCAAGTCATTTGTTTGAATCACCTTCTACATGAAATAGAGAGTAACACAGAGCTTTTAAAAGGTCTCATTCTTAGCCAAAGTAAGTATAAAAAGACAAAAGATGTCATTTTAGAAAGTATTCACATAGAGTTCTAAATAACCATGTTTTCCTTCATATTCCTCAGCTTTTTGTTGGTTGTGAACATGTGTGAGGTGTTTGCACAGCCAACTAGTAGGGAAACACAACTTAATTCAAAACTGATTTCAAACTGTTCTTTGAACATGTGTAAGGTGTTTGCACAGCCAACTAGTAGGGAACACAACTTAATTCAACACTGATTTCAAACTGTTCTTCTGTAACATACACTGTTGTCAATAGTCAGTCTTTACATGAAACCACACAACGTGATGTATTCCTTGCTTTTCTGCTACCTTTCAATCATTGGGAGCAAGTCATTTGTTTGAATCACCTTCTACATGAAATAGAGAGTTTATCTACACAGAGCGTTTAAAAGGTCTCATTCTTAGCCAAAGTAAGTATAAAAAGACAAAAGATGTCATTTTAGAAAGTATTCACATAGTTTTCTAAATAACCATGTTTTCCTTCATATTCCTCAGCTTTTTGTTGGTTGTGAACATGTGTGAGGTGTTTGCACAGCCAACTAGTAGGGAAACACAACTTAATTCAACACTGATTTCAAACTGTTCTTCTCTGTAACATACACTGTTGTCAATAGTCAGTCTTTACATGAAACCACACAACGTGATGTATTCCTTGCTTTTCTGCTACCTTTCAATCATTGGGAGCAAGTCATTTGTTTGAATCACCTTCTACATGAAATAGAGAGTTTATCTACACAGAGCTTTTAAAAGGTCTCATTCTTAGCCAAAGCAAGTATAAAAAGACAAAGGATGTCATTTTAGAAAGTATTCACATAGTTTTCTAAATAACCATGTTTTCCTTCATATTCCTCAGCTTTTTGTTGGTTGTGAACATGTGTGAGGTGTTTGCACAGCCAACTAGTAGGGAAACACAACTTAATTCAAAACTGATTTCAAACTGTTCTTTGAACATGTGTAAGGTGTTTGCACAGCCAACTAGTAGGGAAACACAACTTAATTCAACACTGATTTCAAACTGTTCTTCTTTGTAGGACACACTGGTGTCTTGAGTCAATCTTTACATGAAACCACACAAGGCAATGTGTTCCTTCATATTCTGCTACCTTTCAATCATTGGGAGCAAGTCATTTGTTTGAATCACCTTCTACATGAAATAGAGAGTTTATCTACACAGAGCGTTTAAAAGGTCTCATTCTTAGCCAAAGTATGTATAAAAAGACAAAAGATGTCATTTTAGAAAGTATTCACATAGAGTTCTAAATAACCATGTTTTCCTTCATATTCCTCAGGTTTTTGTTGGTTGTGAACATGTGTGAGGTGTTTGCACAGCCAACTAGTAGGGAAACACAACTTAATTCAACACTGATTTCAAACTGTTCTTCTCTGTAGCATACACTGGTGTCATGAGTCAGTCTTTACATGAAAGCATACAACGTGATGGTTTTCTTCATATTCTGCTACCTTTCAATCATTGGGAGCAAGTCATTTGTTTGAATCACCTTCTACATGAAATAGAGAGTTTATCTACACAGAGCTTTTAAAAGGTCTCATTCTTAGCCAAAGTAAGTATAAAAAGACAAAAGATGTCGTTTTAAAAAGTATTCAAATAGAGTTCTAAATAACCATGTTTTCCTTCATATTCCTCAGCTTTTTGTTGGTTGTGAACATGTGTAAGGTGTTTGCACAGCCAACTAGTAGGGAAACACAACTTAATTCAACACTGATTTCAAACTGTTCTTCTCTGTAACATACACTGTTGTCAATAGTCAATCTTTACATGAAACCACACAACGTGATGTATTCCTTGCTTTTCTGCTACCTTTCAATCATTGGGAGCAAGTCATTTGTTTGAATCACCTTCTACATGAAATAGAGAGTTTATCTACACAGAGCATTTAAAAGGTCTCATTCTTAGCCAAAGCAAGTATAAATAGACAAAAGATGTCATTTTAGAAAGTATTCACTTAGAGTTCTAAATAACCATGTTTTCCTTCATATTCCTCAGCTTTTTGTTGGTTGTGAACATGTATAAGGATTTGGCAAAGCCAACTAGCAGGAAAACACAACTTAATTCAACACTGATTTCAAACTGTTCTTCTCTGTAGGATACACTGGTGTCATGAGTCAGTCTTTACATGAAAGCATACAACGTGATGGTTTTCTTCATATTCTGCTACCTTTCAATCATTGGGAGCAAGTCATTTGTTTGAATCACCTTCTACATGAAATAGAGAGTTTATCTACACAGAGCTTTTAAAAGGTCTCATTCTTAGCCAAAGTAAGTATAAAAAGACAAAAGATGTCATTTTAGAAAGTATTCACATAGAGTTCTAAATAACCATGTTTTCCTTCATATTCCTCAGGTTTTTGTTGGTTGTGAACATGTGTGAGTTGTTTGCAAAGCCAACTAGTAGGGAAACACAACTTAATTCAACACTGATTTCAAACTGTTCTTCTCTGTAGGACACACTGGTGTCTTGAGTCAATCTTTACATGAAACCACACAAGTAGATGTATTCCTTCATATTCTGCTACCTTTCAATCATTGTGAGCAAGTCATTTGTTTGAATCACCTTCTACATGAAATAGAGTTTATCTACACAGAGCGTTTAAAAGGTCTCATTCTAAGCCAAAGTAAGTCAAAATAGACACAAGATGTCAGTTTAGAAAGTATTCACATAGAGTTCTGAATAACCATGTTTTCCTTCATATTCCTCAGCTTTTTGTTGGTTGTGAACATGTGTAAGGTGTTTGCACAGCCAACTAGTAGGGAAACACAACTTAATTCAACACTGATTTCAAACTGTTCTTCTCTGTAACATACACTGTTGTCAATAGTCAGTCTTTACATGAAACCACACAACGTGATGTATTCCTTCATATTCTGCTACCTTTCAATCATTGTGAGCAAGTCATTTGTTTGAATCACCTTCTACATGAAATAGAGAGTTTATCTACACAGAGCGTTTAAAAGGTCTCATTCTAAGCCAAAGTAAGTCAAAATAGACACAAGATGTCAGTTTAGAAAGTATTCACATAGAGTTCTGAATAACCATGTTTTCCTTCATATTCCTCAGCTTTTTGTTGGTTGTGAACATGTGTGAGGTGTTTGCACAGCCAACTAGTAGGGAAACACAACTTAATTCAACACTGATTTCAAACTGTTCTTCTCTGTAGGATACACTGGTGTCATGAGTCAGTCTTTACATGAAAGCATACAACGTGATGGTTTCCTTCATATTCTGCTACCTTTCAATCATTGGGAGCAAGTCATTTGTTTGAATCACCTTCTACATGAAATAGAGAGTTTATCTACACAGAGGGTTTAAAAGGTCTCATTCTTAGCCAAAGTAGGTATAAAAAGACAAAAGATGTCATTTTAGAAAGTATTCACATAGTTTTCTAAATAACCATGTTTTCCTTCATATTCCTCAGCTTTTTGTTGGTTGTGAACATGTGAGGTGTTTGCACAGCCAACTAGTAAATGACAAAAGATGTCATTTTAGAAAGTATTCACATAGAGTTCTAAATAACCATGTTTTCCTTCATATTCCTCAGCTTTTTGTTGGTTGTGAACATGTGTGAGGTGTTTGCACAGCCAACTAGTAGAGAAACACAACTTAATTCAAAACTGATTTCAAATTGTTCTTTGAACATGTGTAAGGTGTTTGCACAGCCAACTAGTAGGGAAACACAACTTAATTCAACACTGATTTCAAACTGTTCTTCTCTGTAACATACACTGTTGTCAATAGTCAGTCTTTACATGAAAGCATACAACGTGATGTTTTCCTTCATATTCTGCTACCTTTCAATCATTGGGAGCAAGTCATTTGTTTGAATCACCTTCTACATGAAATAGAGAGTAACACAGAGCTTTTAAAAGGTCTCATTCTTCGCCAAAGTAAGTATAAAAAGACAAAAGATGTCATTTTAGAAAGTATTCACATAGAGTTCTAAATAACCATGTTTTCCTTCATATTCCTCAGCTTTTTTTTTGGTTGTGAACATGTGTGAGGTGTTTGCACAGCCAACTAGTAGGGAACACAACTTAATTCAAAACTGATTTCAAACTGTTCTTTGAACATGTGTAAGGTGTTTGCACAGCCAACTAGTAGGGAAACACAACTTAATTCAACCCTGATTTCAAACTGTTCTTCTCTGTAACATACACTGTTGTCAATAGTCAGTCTTTACATGAAACCACAATACGTGATGTATTCCTTGCTTTTCTGCTACCTTTCAATCATTGGGAGCAAGTCATTTGTTTGAATCACCTTCTACATGAAATAGAGAGTTTATCTACACAGAGCGTTTAAAAGGTCTCATTCTTAGCCAAAGTAAGTATAAAAAGACAAAAGATGTCATTTTAGAAAGTATTCACATAGTTTTCTAAATAACCATGTTTTCCTTCATATTCCTCAGCTTTTTGTTGGTTGTGAACATGTGTGAGGTGTTTGCACAGCCAACTAGTAGGGAAACACAACTTAATTCAACCCTGATTTCAAACTGTTCTTCTCTGTAACATACACTGTTGTCAATAGTCAGTCTTTACATGAAACCACACAACGTGATGTATTCCTTCATATTCTGCTACCTTTCAATCATTGGGAGCAAGTCATTTGTTTGAATCACCTTCTACATGAAATAGAGAGTTTATCTACACAGAGCTTTTTAAAAGGTCTCATTCTTAGCCAAAGTAAGTATAAAAGACAAAAGATGTCATTTTAGAAAGTATTCACATAGAGTTCTAAATAACCATGTTTTCCTTCATATTCCTCAGCTTTTTTGTTGGTTGTGAACATGTGTGAGGTGTGTTTGCACAGCCAACTAGTAGGAAACACAACTTAATTCAAAACTGATTTCAAACTGTTCTTTGAACATGTGTAAGGTGTTTGCACAGCCAACTAGTAGGAAAACACAACAATTCAACACTGATTTCAAACTGTTCTTCTTGTAGGACACACTGGTGTCTTTAGTCAATCTTTACATGAAACCACACAAGGCAATGTGTTCCTTCATATTCTGCTACCTTTCAATCATTGGGAGCAAGTCATTTGTTTGAATCACCTTCTACATGAAATAGAGAGTTTATCTACACAGAGCGTTTAAAAGGTCTCATTCTTAGCCAAAGTATGTATAAAAAGACAAAAGATGTCATTTTAGAAAGTATTCACATAGAGTTCTAAATAACCATGTTTTCCTTCATATTCCTCAGCTTTTGTTGGTTGTGAACATGTGTGAGGTGTTTGCACAGCCAACTAGTAGGGAAACACAACTTAATTCAACACTGATTTCAAACTGTTCTTCTCTGTAGCATACACTGGTGTCATGAGTCAGTCTTTACATGAAAGCATACAACGTGATGGTTTTCTTCATATTCTGCTACCTTTCAATCATTGGGAGCAAGTCATTTGTTTGAATCACCTTCTACATGAAATAGAGAGTTTATCTACACAGAGCGTTTAAAAGGTCTCATTCTTAGCCAAAGTAAGTAAAAGACAAAAGATGTCGTTTTAGAAAGTATTCAAATAGAGTTCTAAATAACCATGTTTTCCTTCATATTCCTCAGCTTTTTGTTGGTTGTGAACATGTGTAAGGTGTTTGCACAGCCAACTAGTAGGGAAACACAACTTAATTCAACACTGATTTCAAACTGTTCTTCTCTGTAACATACACTGTTGTCAATAGTCAGTCTTTACATGAAACCACACAACGTGATGTATTCCTTGCTTTTCTGCTACCTTTCAATCATTGGGAGCAAGTCATTTGTTTGAATCACCTTCTACATGAAATAGAGAGTTTATCTACACAGAGCATTTAAAAGGTCTCATTCTTAGCCAAAGTAAGTATAAATAGACAAAAGATGTCATTTTAGAAAGTATTCACATAGAGTTCTAAATAACCATGTTTTCCTTGATATTCCTCAGCTTTTTGTTGGTTGTGAACATGTATATGATTTGCAAAGCCAACTAGCAGGAAAAACACAACTTAATTCAACACTGATTTCAAACTGTTCTTCTCTGTAGGATACACTGGTGTCATGAGTCAGTCTTTACATGAAAGCATACAACGTGATGGTTTTCTTCATATTCTGCTACCTTTCAATCATTGGGAGCAAGTCATTTGTTTGAATCACCTTCTACATGAAATAGAGAGTTTATCTACACAGAGCTTTTAAAAGGTCTCATTCTTAGCCAAAGTAAGTATAAAAAGACAAAAGATGTCATTTTGGAAAGTATTCACATAGAGTTCTAAATAACCATGTTTTCCTTCATATTCCTCAGGTTTTTGTTGGTTGTGAACATGTGTGAGTTGTTTGCAAAGCCAACTAGTAGGGAAACACAACTTAATTCAACACTGATTTCAAACTGTTCTTCTCTGTAGGACACACTGGTGTCTTGAGTCAATCTTTACATGAAACCACACAAGTAGATGTATTCCTTCATATTCTGCTACCTTTCAATCATTGTGAGCAAGTCATTTGTTTGAATCACCTTCTACATGAAATAGAGAGTTTATCTACACAGAGCGTTTAAAAGGTCTCATTCTAAGCCAAAGTAAGTCAAAATAGACACAAGATGTCAGTTTAGAAAGTATTCACATAGAGTTCTGAATAACCATGTTTTCCTTCATATTCCTCAGCTTTTTGTTGGTTGTGAACATGTGTAACGTGTTTGCACAGCCAACTAGTAGGGAAACACAACTTAATTCAACACTGATTTCAAACTGTTCTTCTCTGTAACATACACTGTTGTCAATAGTCAGTCTTTACATGAAACCACACAACGTGATGTATTCCTTCATATTCTGCTACCTTTCAATCATTGGGAGCAAGTCATTTGTTTGAATCACCTTCTACATGAAATAGAGAGTTTATCTACACAGAGCGTTTAAAAGGTCTCATTCTAAGCCAAAGTAAGTCAAAATAGACACAAGATGTCAGTTTAGAAAGTATTCACATAGAGTTCTGAATAACCATGTTTTCCTTCATATTCCTCAGCTTTTTGTTGGTTGTGAACATGTGTGAGGTGTTTGCACAGCCAACTAGTAGGGAAACACAACTTAATTCAACACTGATTTCAAACTGTTCTTCTCTGTAGGATACACTGGTGTCATGAGTCAGTCTTTACATGAAAGCATACAACGTGATGGTTTCCTTCATATTCTGCTACCTTTCAATCATTGGGAGCAAGTCATTTGTTTGAATCACCTTCTACATGAAATAGAGAGTTTATCTACACAGAGGGTTTAAAAGGTCTCATTCTTAGCCAAAGTAGGTATAAAAAGACAAAAGATGTCATTTTAGAAAGAATTCAAATAGTTTTCTAAATAACCATGTTTTCCTTCATATTCCTCAGCTTTTTGTTGGTTGTGAACATGTGTGAGGTGTTTGCACAGCCAACTAGTAGGGAAACACAACTTAATTCAACCCTGATTTCAAACTATTCTTCTCTGTAACATACACTGTTGTCAATAGTCAGTCTTTACATGAAACCACACAACGTGATGTATTCCTTGCTTTTCTGCTACCTTTTCAATCATTGGGAGCAAGTCATTTGTTTGAATCACCTTCTACATGAAATAGAGAGTTTATCTACACAGAGCTTTTAAAAGGTCTCATTCTTAGCCAAAGTAAGTATAAAAAGACAAAAGATGTCATTTTAGAAAGAATTCAAATAGTTTTCTAAATAACCATGTTTTCCTTCATATTCCTCAGCTTTTTGTTGGTTGTGAACATGTGTGAGGTGTTTGCACAGCCAACTAGTAAATGACAAAAGATGTCATTTTAGAAAGTATTCACATAGAGTTCTAAATAACCATGTTTTCCTTCATATTCCTCAGCTTTTTGTTGGTTGTGAACATGTGTGAGGTGTTTGCACAGCCAACTAGTAGGGAAACACAACTTAATTCAAAACTGATTTCAAATTGTTGAACATGAGCCAACTAGTAGGGAAACACAACTTAATTCAACACTGATTTCAAACTGTTCTTCTCTGTAACATACACTGTTGTCAATAGTCAGTCTTTACATGAAAGCATACAACGTGATGTTTTCCTTCATATTCTGCTACCTTTCAATCATTGGGAGCAAGTCATTTGTTTGAATCACCTTCTACATGAAATAGAGAGTTTATCTACACAGAGCGTTTAAAAGGTCTCATTCTTAGCCAGAGTATGTATAAAAAGACAAAAGATGTCATTTTAGAAAGTATTCACATAGAGTTCTAAATAACCATGTTTTCCTTCATATTCCTCAGGTTTTTGTTGGTTGTGAACATGTGTGAGGTGTTTGCACAGCCAACTAGTAGGGAAACACAACTTAATTCAACACTGATTTCAAACTGTTCTTCTCTGTAGCATACACTGGTGTCATGAGTCAGTCTTTACATGAAAGCATACAACGTGATGGTTTTCTTCATATTCTGCTACCTTTCAATCATTGGGAGCAAGTCATTTGTTTGAATCACCTTCTACATGAAATAGAGAGTAACACAGAGCTTTTAAAAGGTCTCATTCTTCGCCAAAGTAAGTATAAAAAGACAAAAGATGTCATTTTAGAAAGTATTCACATAGAGTTCTAAATAACCATGTTTTCCTTCATATTCCTCAGCTTTTTGTTGGTTGTGAACATGTGTGAGGTGTTTGCACAGCCAACTAGTAGGGAAACACAACTTAATTCAAAACTGATTTCAAATTGTTCTTTGAACATGTGTAAGGTGTTTGCACAGCCAACTAGTAGGGAAACACAACTTAATTCAACCCTGATTTCAAACTGTTCTTCTCTGTAACATACACTGTTGTCAATAGTCAGTCTTTACATGAAACCACAATACGTGATTTATTCCTTGCTTTTCTGCTACCTTTCAATCATTGGGAGCAAGTCATTTGTTTGAATCACCTTCTACATGAAATAGAGAGTTTATCTACACAGAGCGTTTAAAAGGTCTCATTCTTAGCCAAAGTAAGTATAAAAAGACAAATGATGTCATTTTAGAAAGTATTCACATAGTTTTCTAAATAACCATGTTTTCCTTCATATTCCTCAGCTTTTTGTTGGTTGTGAACATGTGTGAGGTGTTTGCACAGCCAACTAGTAGGAAAATTCAAACACAACCCCTGATTTCAAACTGTTCTTCTCTGCTGTAACATACACTGTTGTCAATAGTCAGTCTTTACATGAAACCACACAACGTGATGTATTCCTTGCTTTTCTGCTACCTTTCAATCATTGGGAGCAAGTCATTTGTTTGAATTACCTTCTACATGAATAGAGAGTTTATCTACACAGAGCTTTTAAAAGGTCTCATTCTTAGCCAAAGTAAGTATAAAAGAAAAAGATGTCATTTTAGAAAGTATTCACATAGAGTTCTATATAACCATGTTTTCCTTCATATTCCTCAGGTTTTTGTTGGTTGTGAACATGTGTGAGGTGTTTGCACAGCCAACTAGTATGGAAACACAACTTAATTCAAAACTGATTTCAAACTGTTCTTTGAACATGTGTAAGGTGTTTGCACAGCCAACTAGTAGGGAAACACAACTTAATTCAACACTCTTCTCTCTGTAGGACACACTGGTGTCTTGAGTCAATCTTTACATGAAACCACACAAGGCAATGTATTCCTTCATATTCTGCTACCTTTCAATCATTGTGAGCAAGTCATTTGTTTGAATCACCTTCTACATGAAATAGAGAGTTTATCTACACAGAGCGTTTAAAAGGTCTCATTCTTAGCCAAAGTATGTATAAAAAGACAAAAGATGTAATTTTAGAAAGTATTCACATAGAGTTCTAAATAACCATGTTTTCCTTCATATTCCTCAGCTTTTTGTTGGTTGTGAACATGTGTGAGGTGTTTGCACAGCCAACTAGTAGGAAACACAACAATTCAACACTGATTTCAAACTGTTCTTCTCTGTAGCATACACTGGTGTCATGAGTCAGTCTTTACATGAAAGCATACAACGTGATGGTTTTCTTCATATTCTGCTACCTTTCAATCATTGGGAGCAAGTCATTTGTTTGAATCACCTTCTACATGAAATAGAGAGTTTATCTACACAGAGCTTTTAAAAGGTCTCATTCTTAGCCAAAGTAAGTATAAAAAGACAAGGATGTCATTTTAGAAAGTATTCACATAGTTTTCTAAATAACCATGTTTTCCTTCATATTCCTCAGCTTTTTGTTGGTTGTGAACATGTGTGAGGTGTTTGCACAGCCAACTAGTAGGGAAACACAACTTAATTCAAAACTGATTTCAAACTGTTCTTTGAACATGTGTAAGGTGTTTGCACAGCCAACTAGTAGGGAAACACAACTTAATTCAACACTGATTTCAAACTGTTCTTCTTTGTAGGACACACTGGTGTCTTGAGTCAATCTTTACATGAAACCACACCAGGCAATGTATTCCTTCATATTCTGCTACCTTTCAATCATTGGGAGCAAGTCATTTGTTTGAATCACCTTCTACATGAAATAGAGAGTTTATCTACACAGAGCGTTTAAAAGGTCTCATTCTTAGCCAAAGTATGTATAAAAGACAAAAGATGTCATTTTAGAAAGTATTCACATAGAGTTCTAAATAACCATGTTTTCCTTCATATTCCTCAGCTTTTTGTTGGTTGTGAACATGTATGAGGTGTTTACAGCCAACTAGTAGAAAACACAACTTAATTCAACACTGATTTCAAACTGTTCTTCTCTGTAGCATACACTGGTGTCATGAGTCAGTC
>NW_024401714.1:59166-75470 GCF_016859285.1 Xiphias gladius | reverse complement strand
GAATAGAGAGTTTATCTACACAGAGCTTTAAAAGGTCTCATTCTT
Source organism: Xiphias gladius (assembly GCF_016859285.1). Lineage (NCBI taxonomy): Eukaryota > Metazoa > Chordata > Actinopteri > Istiophoriformes > Xiphiidae > Xiphias > Xiphias gladius. The sequence goes on along the minus strand of NW_024401714.1, from coordinate 75,425 downwards.
AGCCAAAGTAAGTATAAATAGACAAAAGATGTCATTTTAGAAAGTATTCACATAGAGTTCTAAATAACCATGTTTTCCTTCATATTCCTCAGCTTTTTGTTGGTTGTGAACATGTGTGAGGTGTTTGCACAGCCAACTAGTAGGGAAACACAACTTAATTCAACACTGATTTCAAACTGTTCTTCTCTGTAACATACACTGTTGTCAATAGTCAGTCTTTACATGAAAGCATACAACGTGATGTTTTCCTTCATATTCTGCTACCTTTCAATCATTGGGAGCAAGTCATTTGTTTGAATCACCTTCTACATGAAATAGAGAGTTTATCTACACAGAGCATTTAAAAGGTCTCATTCTTAGCCAAAGCAAGTATAAATAGACAAAAGATGTCATTTTAGAAAGTATTCACTTAGAGTTCTAAATAACCATGTTTTCCTTCATATTACTCAGATTTTTGTTGGTTGTGAACATGTGTGAGGTGTTTGCACAGCCAACTAGTAGGGAAACACAACTTAATTCAACACTGATTTCAAACTGTTCTTCTCTGTAACATACACTGTTGTCAATAGTCAGTCTTTACATGAAACCACACAACGTGATGTATTCCTTCATATTCTGCTACCTTTCAATCATTGGGAGCAAGTCATTTGTTTGAATCACCTTCTACATGAAATAGAGAGTTTATCTACACAGAGCATTTAAAAGGTCTCATTCTTAGCCAAAGTAAGTATAAATAGACAAAAGATGTCATTTTAGAAAGTATTCATAGAGTTCTAAATAACCATGTTTTCCTTCATATTCCTCAGCTTTTTGTTGGTTGTGAACATGTGTGAGGTGTTTGCACAGCCAACTAGTAGGGAAACACAACTTAATTCAACACTGATTTCAAACTGTTCTTCTCTGTAGGATACACTGTTGTCAATAGTCAGTCTTTACATGAAAGCATACAACGTGATGTATTCCTTCATATTCTGCTACCTTTCAATCATTGGGAGCAAGTCATTTGTTTGAATCACCTTCTACATGAAATAGAGAGTTTATCTACACAGAGCATTTAAAAGGTCTCATTCTTAGCCAAAGTAAGTATAAATAGACAAAAGATGTCATTTTAGAAAGTATTCACATAGTTTTCTAAATAACCATGTTTTCCTTCATATTCCTCAGCTTTTTGTTGGTTGTGAACATGTGTGAGGTGTTTGCACAGCCAACTAGTAGGGAAACACAACTTAATTCAACACTGATTTCAAACTGTTCTTCTCTGTAACATACACTGTTGTCAATAGTCAGTCTTTACATGAAAGCATACAACGTGATGTTTTCCTTCATATTCTGCTACCTTTCAATCATTGGGAGCAAGTCATTTGTTTGAATCACCTTCTACATGAAATAGAGAGTTTATCTACACAGAGCATTTAAAAGGTCTCATTCTTAGCCAAAGCAAGTATAAATAGACAAAAGATGTCATTTTAGAAAGTATTCACATAGAGTTCTAAATAACCATGTTTTCCTTCATATTCCTCAGCTTTTTGTTGGTTGTGAACATGTGTAAGGTGTTTGCACAGCCAACTAGTAGGGAAACACAACTTAATTCAACACTGATTTCAAACTGTTCTTCTCTGTAACATACACTGTTGTCAATAGTCAGTCTTTACATGAAACCACACAACGTGATGTATTCCTTGATTTTCTGCTACCTTTCAATCATTGGGAGCAAGTCATTTGTTTGAATCACCTTCTACATGAAATAGAGAGTTTATCTACACAGAGCATTTAAAAGGTCTCATTCTTAGCCAAAGTAAGTATAAATAGACAAAAGATGTCATTTTAGAAAGTATTCACATAGAGTTCTAAATAACCATGTTTTCCTTCATATTCCTCAGCTTTTTGTTGGTTGTGAACATGTGTGAGGTGTTTGCACAGCCAACTAGCAGGAAAACACAACTTAATTCAACACTGATTTCAAACTGTTCTTCTCTGTAACATACACTGGTGTCAATAGTCAGTCTTTACATGAAACCACACAACGTGATGTATTCCTTCATATTCTGCTACCTTTCAATCATTGGGAGCAAGTCATTTGTTTGAATCACCTTCTACATGAAATAGAGAGTTTATCTACACAGAGCATTTAAAAGGTCTCATTCTTAGCCAAAGTAAGTATAAATAGACAAAAGATGTCATTTTAGAAAGTATTCACATAGTTTTCTAAATAACCATGTTTTCCTTCATATTCCTCAGCTTTTTGTTGGTTGTGAACATGTGTGAGGTGTTTGCACAGCCAACTAGTAGGGAAACACAACTTAATTCAACACTGATTTCAAACTGTTCTTCTCTGTAGGACACACTGGTGTCTTGAGTCAATCTTTACATGAAACCACACAAGGCGATGTATTCCTTCATATTCTGCTACCTTTCAATCATTGGGAGCAAGTCATTTGTTTGAATCACCTTCTACATGAAATAGAGAGTTTATCTACACAGAGCATTTAAAAGGTCTCATTCTTAGCCAAAGCAAGTATAAATAGACAAAAGATGTCATTTTAGAAAGTATTCACTTAGAGTTCTAAATAACCATGTTTTCCTTCATATTCCTCAGCTTTTTGTTGGTTGTGAACATGTGTAAGGTGTTTGCACAGCCAACTAGTAGGAAACACAACTTAATTCAACACTGATTTCAAACTGTTCTTCTCTGTAACATACACTGTTGTCAATAGTCAGTCTTTACATGAAAGCATACAACGTGATGTTTTCCTTCATATTCTGCTACCTTTCAATCATTGGGAGCAAGTCATTTGTTTGAATCACCTTCTACATGAAATAGAGAGTTTATCTACACAGAGCTTTTAAAAGGTCTCATTCTTAGCCAAAGTAAGTATAAAAAGACAAAAGATGTCATTTTAGAAAGTATTCACATAGAGTTCTAAATAACCATGTTTTCCTTCATATTCCTCAGCTTTTTGTTGGTTGTGAACATGTGTGAGGTGTTTGCACAGCCAACTAGTAGGGAAACACAACTTAATTCAAACTGATTTCAAACTGTTCTTTGAACATGTGTAAGGTGTTTGCACAGCCAACTAGTAGGGAAACACAACTTAATTCAACACTGATTTCAAACTGTTCTTCTCTGTAACATACACTGTTGTCAATAGTCAGTCTTTACATGAAACCACACAACGTGATGTATTCCTTGCTTTTCTGCTACCTTTCAATCATTGGGAGCAAGTCATTTGTTTGAATCACCTTCTACATGAAATAGAGAGTTTATCTACACAGAGCTTTTAAAAGGTCTCATTCTTAGCCAAAGTAAGTATAAAAAGACAAAAGATGTCATTTTAGAAAGTATTCCCATAGAGTTCTAAATAACCATGTTTTCCTTCATATTCCTCAGGTTTTTGTTGGTTGTGAACATGTGTGAGTTGTTTGCACAGCCAACTAGTAGGGAAACACAACTTAATTCAACACTGATTTCAAACTGTTCTTCTCTGTAGGACACACTGGTGTCTTGAGTCAGTCTTTACATGAAAGCATACAACGTGATGGTTTTCTTCATATTCTGCTACCTTTCAATCATTGGGAGCAAGTCATTTGTTTGAATCACCTTCTACATGAAATAGAGAGTTTATCTACACAGAGCTTTTAAAAGGTCTCATTCTTAGCCAAAGTAAGTTAAAATAGACACAAGATGTCAGTTTAGAAAGTATTCACATAGGGTTCTGAATAACCATGTTTTTCCTTCATATTCCTCAGCTTTTTGTAGGTTGTGAACATGTGTGAGGTGTTTGCACAGCCAACTAGTAGGGAAACACAACTTAATTCAACACTGATTTCAAACTGTTCTTCTCTGTAACATACACTGTTGTCAATAGTCAGTCTTTACATGAAACCACACAACGTGATGTATTCCTTCATATTCTGCTACCTTTCAATCATTGGGAGCAAGTCATTTGTTTGAATCACCTTCTACATGAAATAGAGAGTTTATCTACACAGAGCATTTAAAAGGTCTCATTCTTAGCCAAAGTAAGTATAAATAGACAAAAGATGTCATTTTAGAAAGTATTCACATAGAGTTCTAAATAACCATGTTTTCCTTCATATTCCTCAGCTTTTTGTTGGTTGTGAACATGTGTGAGGTGTTTGCACAGCCAACTAGTAGGGAAACACAACTTAATTCAACACTGATTTCAAACTGTTCTTCTCTGTAACATACACTGTTGTCAATAGTCAGTCTTTACATGAAACCACACAACGTGATGTATTCCTTCATATTCTGCTACCTTTCAATCATTGGGAGCAAGTCATTTGTTTGAATCACCTTCTACATGAAATAGAGAGTTTATCTACACAGAGCTTTTAAAAGGTCTCATTCTTAGCCAAAGTAAGTATAAAAAGACAAAAGATGTCATTTTAGAAAGTATTCACATAGAGTTCTAAATAACCATGTTTTCCTTCATATTCCTCAGCTTTTTGTTGGTTGTGAACATGTGTGAGTTGTTTGCACAGCCAACTAGTAGGGAAACACAACTTAATTCAACACTGATTTCAAACTGTTCTTCTCTGTAGGACACACTGGTGTCTTGAGTCAGTCTTTACATGAAAGCATACAACGTGATGGTTTTCTTCATATTCTGCTACCTTTCAATCATTGGGAGCAAGTCATTTGTTTGAATCACCTTCTACATGAAATAGAGAGTTTATCTACACAGAGCTTTTAAAAGGTGTCATTCTTAGCCAAAGTAAGTATAAATAGACAAAAGATGTCATTTTAGAAAGTATTCACATAGGGTTCTGAATAACCATGTTTTTCCTTCAATTTCCTCAGCTTTTTGTAGGTTGTGAACATGTGTGAGGTGTTTGCACAGCCAACTAGTAGGGAAACACAACTTAATTCAACACTGATTTCAAACTGTTCTTCTTTGTAGGACACACTGTTGTCAATAGTCAGTCTTTACATGAAACCACACAACGTGATGTATTCCTTCATATTCTGCTACCTTTCAATCATTGTGAGCAAGTCATTTGTTTGAATCACCTTCTACATGAAATAGAGAGTTTATCTACACAGAGCGTTTAAAAGGTCTCATTCTTAGCCAAAGTATGTATAAAAAGACAAAAGATGTCGTTTTAGAAAGTATTCAAATAGAGTTCTAAATAACCATGTTTTCCTTCATATTCCTCAGGTTTTTGTTGGTTGTGAACATGTGTAAGGTGTTTGCACAGCCAACTAGTAGGGAAACACAACTTAATTCAACACTGATTTCAAACTGTTCTTCTCTGTAACATACACTGTTGTCAATAGTCAGTCTTTACATGAAACCACACAACGTGATGTATTCCTTGCTTTTCTGCTACCTTTCAATCATTGGGAGCAAGTCATTTGTTTGAATCACCTTCTACATGAAATAGAGAGTTTATCTACACAGAGCATTTAAAAGGTCTCATTCTTAGCCAAAGTAAGTATAAATAGACAAAAGATGTCATTTTAGAAAGTATTCACATAGTTTTCTAAATAACCATGTTTTCCTTCATATTCCTCAGCTTTTTGTTGGTTGTGAACATGTGTGAGGTGTTTGCACAGCCAACTAGTAGGGAAACACAACTTAATTCAAACAGCCAACTAGTAGGGAAACACAACTTAATTCAACACTGATTTCAAACTGTTCTTCTCTGTAACATACACTGTTGTCAATAGTCAGTCTTTACATGAAAGCATACAACGTGATGTATTCCTTCATATTCTGCTACCTTTCAATCATTGGGAGCAAGTCATTTGTTTGAATCACCTTCTACATGAAATAGAGAGTTTATCTACACAGAGCATTTAAAAGGTCTCATTCTTAGCCAAAGTAAGTATAAATAGACAAAAGATGTCATTTTAGAAAGTATTCACATAGAGTTCTAAATAACCATGTTTTCCTTCATATTCCTCAGCTTTTTGTTGGTTGTGAACATGTGTGAGGTGTTTGCACAGCCAACTAGTAGGGAAACACAACTTAATTCAACACTGATTTCAAACTGTTCTTCTCTGTAGGACACACTGGTGTCTTGAGTCAGTCTTTACATGAAACCACACAACGTGATGTATTCCTTCATATTCTGCTACCTTTCAATCATTGGGAGCAAGTCATTTGTTTGAATCACCTTCTACATGAAATAGAGAGTTTATCTACACAGAGCATTTAAAAGGTCTCATTCTTAGCCAAAGTAAGTATAAATAGACAAAAGATGTCATTTTAGAAAGTATTCACATAGAGTTCTAAATAACCATGTTTTCCTTCATATTCCTCAGCTTTTTGTTGGTTGTGAACATGTGTGAGGTGTTTGCACAGCCAACTAGCAGGAAAACACAACTTAATTCAACACTGATTTCAAACTGTTCTTCTCTGTAGGATACACTGGTGTCAATAGTCAGTCTTTACATGAAACCATACAACGTGATGTATTCCTTCATATTCTGCTACCTTTCAATCATTGGGAGCAAGTCATTTGTTTGAATCACCTTCTACATGAAATAGAGAGTTTATCTAAACAGAGTTTAAAAGGTCTCATTCTTAGCCAAAGTAAGTATAAATAGACAAAAGATGTCATTTTAGAAAGTATTCACATAGAGTTCTAAATAACCATGTTTTCCTTCATATTCCTCAGCTTTTTGTTGGTTGTGAACATGTGTGAGGTGTTTGCACAGCCAACTAGTAGGGAAACACAACTTAATTCAACACTGATTTCAAACTGTTCTTCTCTGTAACATACACTGTTGTCAATAGTCAGTCTTTACATGAAAGCATACAACGTGATGTTTTCCTTCATATTCTGCTACCTTTCAATCATTGGGAGCAAGTCATTTGTTTGAATCACCTTCTACATGAAATAGAGAGTTTATCTACACAGAGCTTTTAAAAGGTCTCATTCTTAGCCAAAGTAAGTATGAAAGACAAAAGATGTCATTTTAGAAAGTATTCACATAGAGTTCTAAATAACCATGTTTTCCTTCATATTCCTCAGCTTTTTGTTGGTTGTGAACATGTGTGAGGTGTTTGCACAGCCAACTAGTAGGGAAACACAACTTAATTCAACACTGATTTCAAACTGTTCTTCTCTGTAACATACACTGTTGTCAATAGTCAGTCTTTACATGAAAGCATACAACGTGATGTTTTCCTTCATATTCTGCTACCTTTTCAATCATTGGGAGCAAGTCATTTGTTTGAATCACCTTCTACATGAAATAGAGAGTTTATCTACACAGAGCTTTTAAAAGGTCTCATTCTTAGCCAAAGTAAGTATAAAAAGACAAAAGATGTCATTTTAGAAAGTATTCACATAGAGTTCTAAATAACCATGTTTTCCTTCATATTCCTCAGCTTTTTGTTGGTTGTGAACATGTGTGAGGTGTTTGCACAGCCAACTAGTAGGGAAACACAACTTAATTCAAAACTGATTTCAAACTGTTCTTTGAACATGTGTAAGGTGTTTGCACAGCCAACTAGTAGGGAAACACAACTTAATTCAACCCTGATTTCAAACTGTTCTTCTCTGTAACATACACTGTTGTCAATAGTCAGTCTTTACATGAAACCACACAACGTGATGTATTCCTTGCTTTTTCTGCTACCTTTCAATCATTGGGAGCAAGTCATTTGTTTGAATCACCTTCTACATGAAATAGAGAGTTTATCTACACAGAGCTTTTAAAAGGTCTCATTCTTAGCCAAAGTAAGTATAAAAAGACAAAAGATGTCATTTTAGAAAGTATTCACATAGAGTTCTAAATAACCATGTTTTCCTTCATATTCCTCAGCTTTTTGTTGGTTGTGAACATGTGTGAGTTGTTTGCACAGCCAACTAGTAGGGAAACACAACTTAATTCAACACTGATTTCAAACTGTTCTTCTCTGTAGGACACACTGGTGTCTTGAGTCAGTCTTTACATGAAAGCATACAACGTGATGGTTTTCTTCATATTCTGCTACCTTTCAATCATTGGGAGCAAGTCATTTGTTTGAATCACCTTCTACATGAAATAGAGAGTTTATCTACACAGAGCTTTTAAAAGGTGTCATTCTTAGCCAAAGTAAGTTAAAATAGACACAAGATGTCAGTTTAGAAAGTATTCACATAGGGTTCTGAATAACCATGTTTTTCCTTCAATTTCCTCAGCTTTTTGTAGGTTGTGAACATGTGTGAGGTGTTTGCACAGCCAACTAGTAGGGAAACACAACTTAATTCAACACTGATTTCAAACTGTTCTTCTCTGTAACATACACTGTTGTCAATAGTCAGTCTTTACATGAAACCACACAACGTGATGTATTCCTTCATTTTCTGCTACCTTTCAATCATTGGGAGCAAGTCATTTGTTTGAATCACCTTCTACATGAAATAGAGAGTTTATCTACACAGAGCATTTAAAAGGTCTCATTCTTAGCCAAAGTAAGTATAAATAGACAAAAGATGTCATTTTAGAAAGTATTCACATAGTTTTCTAAATAACCATGTTTTCCTTCATATTCCTCAGCTTTTTGTTGGTTGTGAACATGTGTGAGGTGTTTGCACAGCCAACTAGTAGGGAAACACAACTTAATTCAACACTGATTTCAAACTGTTCTTCTCTGTAACATACACTGTTGTCAATAGTCAGTCTTTACATGAAAGCATACAACGTGATGTATTCCTTCATATTCTGCTACCTTTCAATCATTGGGAGCAAGTCATTTGTTTGAATCACCTTCTACATGAAATAGAGAGTTTATCTACACAGAGCTTTTAAAAGGTCTCATTCTTAGCCAAAGTAAGTATAAATAGACAAAAGATGTCATTTTAGAAAGTATTCACATAGAGTTCTAAATAACCATGTTTTCCTTCATATTCCTCAGCTTTTTGTTGGTTGTGAACATGTGTGAGGTGTTTGCACAGCCAACTAGTAGGGAAACACAACTTAATTCAACACTGATTTCAAACTGTTCTTCTCTGTAGGACACACTGGTGTCTTGAGTCAATCTTTACATGAAACCACACAACGTGATGTATTCCTTCATATTCTGCTACCTTTCAATCATTGGGAGCAAGTCATTTGTTTGAATCACCTTCTACATGAAATAGAGAGTTTATCTACACAGAGCATTTAAAAGGTCTCATTCTTAGCCAAAGCAAGTATAAATAGACAAAAGATGTCATTTTAGAAAGTATTCACTTAGAGTTCTAAATAACCATGTTTTCCTTCATATTCCTCAGCTTTTTGTTGGTTGTGAACATGTATAAGGATTTGGCAAAGCCAACTAGCAGGAAAACACAACTTAATTCAACACTGATTTCAAACTGTTCTTCTCTGTAACATACACTGTTGTCAATAGTCAGTCTTTACATGAAAGCATACAACGTGATGGTTTCCTTCATATTCTGCTACCTTTCAATCATTGGGAGCAAGTCATTTGTTTGAATCACCTTCTACATGAAATAGAGAGTTTATCTACACAGAGCTTTTAAAAGGTCTCATTCTTAGCCAAAGTAAGTATAAATAGACAAAAGATGTCATTTTAGAAAGTATTCACATAGTTTTCTAAATAACCATGTTTTCCTTCATATTCCTCAGCTTTTTGTTGGTTGTGAACATGTGTGAGGTGTTTGCACAGCCAACTAGTAGGGAAACACAACTTAATTCAAAACTGATTTCAAACTGTTCTTTGAACATGTGTAAGGTGTTTGCACAGCCAACTAGTAGGGAAACACAACTTAATTCAACACTGATTTCAAACTGTTCTTCTCTGTAACATACACTGTTGTCAATAGTCAGTCTTTACATGAAACCACACAACGTGATGTATTCCTTGCTTTTCTGCTACCTTTCAATCATTGGGAGCAAGTCATTTGTTTGAATCACCTTCTACATGAAATAGAGAGTTTATCTACACAGAGCTTTTAAAAGGTCTCATTCTTAGCCAAAGTAAGTATAAAAAGACAAAAGATGTCATTTTAGAAAGTATTCACATAGAGTTCTAAATAACCATGTTTTCCTTTCATATTCCTCAGCTTTTTGTTGGTTGTGAACATGTGTGAGTTGTTTGCACAGCCAACTAGTAGGGAAACACAACTTAATTCAACACTGATTTCAAACTGTTCTTCTCTGTAGGACACACTGGTGTCTTGAGTCAGTCTTTACATGAAAGCATACAACGTGATGGTTTCCTTCATATTCTGCTACCTTTCAATCATTGGGAGCAAGTCATTTGTTTGAATCACCTTCTACATGAAATAGAGAGTTTATCTACACAGAGCTTTTAAAAGGTCTCATTCTTAGCCAAAGTAAGTATAAAAAGACAAAAGATGTCATTTTAGAAAGTATTCACATAGAGTTCTAAATAACCATGTTTTCCTTCATATTCTCAGCTTTTTGTTGTGAACATGTGTGAGGTGTTTGCACAGCCAACTAGTAGGGAAACACAACTTAATTCAACACTGATTTCAAACTGTTCTTCTCTGTAACATACACTGTTGTCAATAGTCAGTCTTTACATGAAACCACACAACGTGATGTATTCCCTTCATATTCTGCTACCTTTCAATCATTGGGAGCAAGTCATTTGTTTGAATCACCTTCTACATGAAATAGAGAGTTTATCTACACAGAGCATTTAAAAGGTCTCATTCTTAGCCAAAGTAAGTATAAATAGACAAAAGATGTCATTTTAGAAAGTATTCACATAGAGTTCTAAATAACCATGTTTTCCTTCATATTCCTCAGCTTTTTGTTGGTTGTGAACATGTGTGAGGTGTTTGCACAGCCAACTAGTAGGGAAACACAACTTAATTCAACACTGATTTCAAACTGTTCTTCTCTGTAACATACACTGTTGTCAATAGTCAGTCTTTACATGAAACCACACAACGTGATGTATTCCTTCATATTCTGCTACCTTTCAATCATTGGGAGCAAGTCATTTGTTTGAATCACCTTCTACATGAAATAGAGAGTTTATCTACACAGAGCATTTAAAAGGTCTCATTCTTAGCCAAAGTAAGTATAAAAAGACAAAAGATGTCATTTTAGAAAGTATTCACATAGAGTTCTAAATAACCATGTTTTCCTTCATATTCCTCAGCTTTTTGTTGGTTGTGAACATGTGTGAGGTGTTTGCACAGCCAACTAGTAGGGAAACACAACTTAATTCAACACTGATTTCAAACTGTTCTTCTCTGTAACATACACTGTTGTCAATAGTCAGTCTTTACATGAAAGCATACAACGTGATGTTTTCCTTCATATTCTGCTACCTTTCAATCATTGGGAGCAAGTCATTTGTTTGAATCACCTTCTACATGAAATAGAGAGTTTATCTACACAGAGCTTTTAAAAGGTCTCATTCTTAGCCAAAGTAAGTATAAAAGACAAAAGATGTCATTTTAGAAAGTATTCACATAGAGTTCTAAATAACCATGTTTTCCTTCATATTCCTCAGCTTTTTGTTGGTTGTGAACATGTGTGAGGTGTTTGCACAGCCAACTAGTAGGGAAACACAACTTAATTCAAAACTGATTTCAAACTGTTCTCAGCCAACTAGTAGGGAAACACAACTTAATTCAACCCTGATTTCAAACTGTTCTTCTCTGTAACATACACTGTTGTCAATAGTCAGTCTTTACATGAAACCACACAACGTGATGTATTCCTTCATATTCTGCTACCTTTCAATCATTGGGAGCAAGTCATTTGTTTGAATCACCTTCTACATGAAATAGAGAGTTTATCTACACAGAGCTTTTAAAAGGTCTCATTCTTAGCCAAAGTAAGTATAAAAAGACAAAAGATGTCATTTTAGAAAGTATTCACATAGAGTTCTAAATAACCATGTTTTCCTTCATATTCCTCAGCTTTTTGTTGGTTGTGAACATGTGTGAGGTGTTTGCACAGCCAACTAGTAGGGAAACACAACTTAATTCAACACTGATTTCAAACTGTTCTTCTCTGTAGGACACACTGGTGTCTTGAGTCAGTCTTTACATGAAAGCATACAACGTGATGGTTTTCTTCATATTCTGCTACCTTTCAATCATTGGGAGCAAGTCATTTGTTTGAATCACCTTCTACATGAAATAGAGAGTTTATCTACACAGAGCTTTTAAAAGGTCTCATTCTTAGCCAAAGTAAGTTAAAATAGACACAAGATGTCAGTTTAGAAAGTATTCACATAGAGTTCTAAATAACCATGTTTTCCTTCAATTTCCTCAGCTTTTTGTAGGTTGTGAACATGTGTGAGGTGTTTGCACAGCCAACTAGTAGGGAAACACAACTTAATTCAACACTGATTTCAAACTGTTCTTCTCTGTAACATACACTGTTGTCAATAGTCAGTCTTTACATGAAACCACACAACGTGATGTATTCCTTGCTTTTCTGCTACCTTTCAATCATTGGGAGCAAGTCATTTGTTTGAATCACCTTCTACATGAAATAGAGAGTTTATCTACACAGAGCATTTAAAAGGTCTCATTCTTAGCCAAAGTAAGTATAAATAGACAAAAGATGTCATTTTAGAAAGTATTCACATAGAGTTCTAAATAACCATGTTTTCCTTCATATTCCTCAGCTTTTTGTTGGTTGTGAACATGTGTGAGGTGTTTGCACAGCCAACTAGTAGGGAAACACAACTTAATTCAACACTGATTTCAAACTGTTCTTCTCTGTAGGACACACTGGTGTCTTGAGTCAATCTTTACATGAAACCACACAAGGCGATGTATTCCTTCATATTCTGCTACCTTTCAATCATTGGGAGCAAGTCATTTGTTTGAATCACCTTCTACATGAAATAGAGAGTTTATCTACACAGAGCATTTAAAAGGTCTCATTCTTAGCCAAAGCAAGTATAAATAGACAAAAGATGTCATTTTAGAAAGTATTCACTTAGAGTTCTAAATAACCATGTTTTCCTTCATATTCCTCAGCTTTTTGTTGGTTGTGAACATGTATAAGGATTTGGCACAGCCAACTAGCAGGAAAACACAACTTAATTCAACACTGATTTCAAACTGTTCTTCTCTGTAGGATACACCTGTGTCATGAGTCAGTCTTTACATGAAAGCATACAACGTGATGGTTTCCTTCATATTCTGCTACCTTTCAATCATTGGGAGCAAGTCATTTGTTTGAATCACCTTCTACATGAAATAGAGAGTTTATCTACACAGAGCTTTTAAAAGGTCTCATTCTTAGCCAAAGTAAGTATAAATAGACAAAAGATGTCATTTTAGAAAGTATTCACATAGTTTTCTAAATAACCATGTTTTCCTTCATATTCCTCAGCTTTTTGTTGGTTGTGAACATGTGTGAGGTGTTTGCACAGCCAACTAGTAGGGAAACACAACTTAATTCAACACTGATTTCAAACTGTTCTTCTCTGTAACATACACTGTTGTCAATAGTCAGTCTTTACATGAAAGCATACAACGTGATGTTTTCCTTCATATTCTGCTACCTTTCAATCATTGGGAGCAAGTCATTTGTTTGAATCACCTTCTACATGAAATAGAGAGTTTATCTACACAGAGCTTTTAAAAGGTCTCATTCTTAGCCAAAGTAAGTATAAAAAGACAAAAGATGTCATTTTAGAAAGTATTCACATAGAGTTCTAAATAACCATGTTTTCCTTCATATTCTCAGTTTTTTGTTGGTTGTGAACATGTGTGAGGTGTTTGCACAGCCAACTAGTAGGGAAACACAACTTAATTCAAAACTGATTTCAAACTGTTCTTTGAACATGTGTAAGGTGTTTGCACAGCCAACTAGTAGGGAAACACAACTTAATTCAACACTGATTTCAAACTGTTCTTCTCTGTAACATACACTGTTGTCAATAGTCAGTCTTTACATGAAACCACACAACGTGATGTATTCCTTCCTTTTTCTGCTACCTTTCAATCATTGGGAGCAAGTCATTTGTTTGAATCACCTTCTACATGAAATAGAGAGTTTATCTACACAGAGCTTTTAAAAGGTCTCATTCTTAGCCAAAGTAAGTATAAAAAGACAAAAGATGTCATTTTAGAAAGTATTCACAGAGTTCTAAATAACCATGTTTTCCTTCATATTCCTCAGCTTTTTGTTGGTTGTGAACATGTGTGAGGTGTTTGCACAGCCAACTAGTAGGGAAACACAACTTAATTCAACACTGATTTCAAACTGTTCTTCTCTGTAGGACACACTGGTGTCTTGAGTCAGTCTTTACATGAAAGCATACAACGTGATGTATTCCTTCATATTCTGCTACCTTTCAATCATTGGGAGCAAGTCATTTGTTTGAATCACCTTCTACATGAAATAGAGAGTTTATCTACACAGAGCATTTAAAAGGTCTCATTCTTAGCCAAAGTAAGTATAAAAAGACAAAAGATGTCATTTTAGAAAGTATTCACATAGAGTTCTAAATAACCATGTTTTCCTTCATATTCCTCAGCTTTTTGTTGGTTGTGAACATGTGTGAGTTGTTTGCACAGCCAACTAGTAGGGAAACACAACTTAATTCAACACTGATTTCAAACTGTTCTTCTCTGTAGGACATACACTGGTGTCATGAGTCAGTCTTTACATGAAACCACACAACGTGATGTATTCCTTCATATTCTGCTACCTTTCAATCATTGGGAGCAAGTCATTTGTTTGAATCACCTTCTACATGAAATAGAGAGTTTATCTACACAGAGCATTTAAAAGGTCTCATTCTTAGCCAAAGTAAGTATAAATAGACAAAAGATGTCATTTTAGAAAGTATTCACATAGAGTTCTAAATAACCATGTTTTCCTTCATATTCCTCAGCTTTTTGTTGGTTGTGAACATGTGTGAGGTGTTTGCACAGCCAACTAGTAGGGAAACACAACTTAATTCAACACTGATTTCAAACTGTTCTTCTCTGTAACATACACTGGTGTCAATAGTCAGTCTTTACATGAAAGCATACAACGTGATGGTTTCCTTCATATTCTGCTACCTTTCAATCATTGGGAGCAAGTCATTTGTTTGAATCACCTTCTACATGAAATAGAGAGTTTATCTACACAGAGCTTTTAAAAGGTCTCATTCTTAGCCAAAGTAAGTATAAAAAGACAAAAGATGTCATTTTAGAAAGTATTCACATAGAGTTCTAAATAACCATGTTTTCCTTCATATTCCTCAGCTTTTTGTTGGTTGTGAACATGTGTGAGGTGTTTGCACAGCCAACTAGTAGGGAAACACAACTAATTCAAAACTGATTTCAAAACTGTTCTTGAACATGTGTAAGGTGTTTGCACAGCCAACACAACTTAATTCAACACTGATTTCAAACTGTTCTTCTCTGTAACATACACTGTTGTCAATAGTCAGTCTTTACATGAAACCACACAACGTGATGTATTCCTTGCTTCATATTCTGCTACCTTTTCAATCATTGGGAGCAAGTCATTTGTTTGAATCACCTTCTACATGAAATAGAGAGTTTATCTACACAGAGCTTTTAAAAGGTCTCATTCTTAGCTAAAGTAAGTATAAATAGACAAAAGATGTCATTTTAGAAAGTTTTCACATAGAGTTCTAAATAACCATGTTTTCCTTCATATTCCTCAGCTTTTTGTTGGTTGTGAACATGTGTGAGGTGTTTGCACAGCCAACTAGTAGGGAAACACAACTTAATTCAACACTGATTTCAAACTGTTCTTCTCTGTAGGATACACTGGTGTCATGAGTCAGTCTTTACATGAAAGCATACAACGTGATGGTTTTCTTCATATTCTGCTACCTTTCAGTCATCTGGAGCAAGTCATTTGTTTGAATCACCTTCTACATGAAATAGAGAGTTTATCTACACAGAGCTTTTAAAAGGTGTCATTCTTAGCCAAAGTAAGTTAAAATAGACAAAAGATGTCATTTTAGAAAGTATTCACATAGAGTTCTAAATAACCATGTTTTCCTTCATATTCCTCAGCTTTTTGTTGGTTGTGAACATGTGTGAGGTGTTTGCACAGCCAACTAGTAGGGAAACACAACTTAATTCAACACTGATTTCAAACTGTTCTTCTCTGTAACATACACTGTTGTCAATAGTCAGTCTTTACATGAAAGCATACAACGTGATGTTTTCCTTCATATTCTGCTACCTTTCAATCATTGGGAGCAAGTCATTTGTTTGAATCACCTTCTACATGAAATAGAGAGTTTATCTACACAGAGGGTTTAAAAGGTCTCATTCTTAGCCAAAGTAAGTATAAAAAGACAAAAGATGTCATTTTAGAA
>NW_024401714.1:33949-58666 GCF_016859285.1 Xiphias gladius | reverse complement strand
GATTCAAACAAATGACTTGCTCCCAATGATTGAAAGGTAGCAGAATATGAAGGAAACCATCACGTTGTATGCTTTCATGTAAAGACTGACTCATGACACCAGTGTATCCTACAGAGAAGAACAGTTTGAAATCAGTGTTGAATTAAGTTGTGTTTCCCTACTAGTTGGCTGTGCAAACACCTCACACATGTTCACAACCAACAAAAAGCTGAGGAAATTGAAGGAAAAACATGGTTATTCAGAACCCTATGTGAATACTTTCTAAACTGACATCTTGTGTCTATTTTGACTTACTTTGGCTTAGAATGAGACCTTTTAAACGCTCTGTGTAGATAAACTCTCTATTTCATGTAGAAGGTGATTCAAACAAATGACTTGCTCACAATGATTGAAAGGTAGCAGAATATGAAGGAATACATCGCCTTGTGTGGTTTCATGTAAAGATTGACTCAAGACACCAGTGTGTCCTACAGAGAGAAGAGTGTTGAATTAAGTTGTGTTTCCCTACTAGTTGGCTGTGCAAACACCTTACACATGTTCAAAGAACAGTTTGAAATCAGTTTTGAATTAAGTTGTGTTTCCCTACTAGTTGGCTGTGCAAACACCTCACACATGTTCACAACCAACAAAAAGCTGAGGAATATGAAGGAAAACATGGTTATTTAGAACTCTAAGTGAATACTTTCTAAAATGACATCTTTTGTCTATTTTAACTTACTTTGGCTAAGAATGACACCTTTTAAAAGCTCTGTGTAGATAAACTCTCTATTTCATGTAGAAGGTGATTCAAACAAATGACTTGCTCCCAATGATTGAAAGGTAGCAGAATATGAAGAAAACCATCACGTTGTATGCTTTCATGTAAAGACTGACTCATGACACCAGTGTATCCTACAGAGAAGAACAGTTTGAAATCAGTGTTGAATTAAGTTGTGTTTCCCTACTAGTTGGCTGTGCAAACACCTCACACATGTTCACAACCAACAAAAAGCTGAGGAATATGAAGGAAAACATGGTTATTTAGAACTCTATGTGAATACTTTCTAAAATGACATATTTTGTCTTTTTATACTTACTTTGGCTAGAATGAGACCTTTTCAATGCTCTGTGTAGATAAACTCTCTATTTCATGTAGAAGGTGATTCAAACAAATGACTTGCTCCCAATGATTGAAAGGTAGCAGAATATGAAGGAAAACATCACGTTGTATGCTTTCATGTAAAGACTGACTATTGACAACAGTGTATGTTACAGAGAAGAACAGTTTGAAATCAGGGTTGAATTAAGTTGTGTTTCCCTACTAGTTGGCTGTGCAAACACCTCACACATGTTCACAACCAACAAAAAGCTGAGGAATATGAAGGAAAACATGGTTATTTAGAAAACTATGTGAATACTTTCTAAAATGACATCTTTTGTCTATTTATACTTACTTTGGCTAAGAATGAGACCTTTTAAACCCTCTGTGTAGATAAACTCTCTATTTCATGTAGAAGGTGATTCAAACAAATGACTTGCTCCCAATGATTGAAAAGGTAGCAGAATATGAAGGAAACCATCACGTTGTATGCTTTCATGTAAAGACTGACTCATGACACCAGTGTATCCTACAGAGAAGAACAGTTTGAAATCAGTGTTGAATTAAGTTGTGTTTTCCTGCTAGTTGGCTGTGCAAACACCTTACACATGTTCACAACCAACAAAAAGCTGAGGAATAAGAAGAAAAACATGGTTATTTAGAACTCTAAGTGAATACTTTCTAAAATGACATCTTTTGTCTATTTATACTTGCTTTGGCTAAGAATGAGACCTTTTAAATGCTCTGTGTAGATAAACTATCTATTTCATGTAGAAGGTGATTCAAACAAATGACTTGCTCCCAATGATTGAAAGGTAGCAGAATATGAAGGAAACCATCACGTTGTGTGGTTTCATGTAAAGACTGACTATTGACAACAGTGTATGTTACAGAGAAGAACAGTTTGAAATCAG
Source organism: Xiphias gladius (assembly GCF_016859285.1). Lineage (NCBI taxonomy): Eukaryota > Metazoa > Chordata > Actinopteri > Istiophoriformes > Xiphiidae > Xiphias > Xiphias gladius. The sequence continues at coordinate 56,674 of NW_024401714.1, read as the reverse complement.
GGTTGAATTAAGTTGTGTTTCCCTACTAGTTGGCTGTGCAAACACCTTACACATGTTCACAACCAACAAAAAGCTGAGGAATATGAAGGAAAACATGGTTATTTAGAAAAATATGTGAATACTTTCTAAAATGACATCTTTTGTCTATTTATACTTACTTTGGCTAAGAATGAGACCTTTTTAAACCCTCTGTTAGATAAACTCTCTATTTCATGTAGAAGGTGATTCAAACAAATGACTTGCTCACAATGATTGAAAGGTAGCAGAAAAGCAAGGAATACATTACATTGTGTAGTTTAATGTAAAGACTGACTCATGACACCAGTGTATGTTACAGAGATTTGAAATCAGTGTTGAATTAAGTTGTGTTTCCCTACTAGTTGGCTGTGCAAACACCTTACACATGTTCAAAGAACAGTTTGAAATCAGTTTTGAATTAAGTTGTGTTTCCCTACTAGTTGGCTGTGCAAACACCTTACACATGTTCACAACCAACAAAAAGCTGAGGAATATGAAGGAAAACATGGTTATTTAGAACTCTATGTGAATACTTTCTAAAATGACATCTTTTGTCTTTTTATACTTGCTTTGGCTAAGAATGAGACCTTTTAAATGCTCTGTGTAGATAAACTCTCTATTTCATGTAGAAGGTGATTCAAACAAATGACTTGCTCCCAATGATTGAAAGGTAGCAGAATATGAAGGAATACATCACGTTGTGTGGTTTCATGTAAAGACTGACTCATGACACCAGTGTATCCTACAGAGAAGAACAGTTTGAAATCAGTGTTGAATTAAGTTGTTTTTTCCGTACTAGTTGGCTTTGCAAACTCCTTACACATGTTCACAACCAACAAAAAGCTGAGGAATATGAAGGAAAACATGGTTATTCAGAACTCTATGTGAATACTTTCTAAACTGACATCTTGTGTCTATTTTGACTTACTTTGGCTTAGAATGAGACCTTTAAAACGCTCTGTGTAGATAAACTCTCTATTTCATGTAGAAGGTGATTCAAACAAATGACTTGCTCACAATGATTGAAAGGTAGCAGAATATGAAGGAATACATCGCCTTGTGTGGTTTCATGTAAAGACTGACTCAAGACACCAGTGTGTCCTACAGAGAAGAACATTTTGAAATCAGTGTTGAATTAAGTTGTGTTTCCCTACTAGTTGGCTGTGCAAACACCTCACACATGTTCACAACCAACAAAAACCTGAGGAATATGAAGGAAAACATGGTTATTTAGAACTCTATGTGAATACTTTCTAAAATGACATCTTTTGTCTTTTTATACTTACTTTGGCTAAGAATGAGACCTTTTAAAAGCTCTGTGTAGATAAACTCTCTATTTCATGTAGAAGGTGATTCAAACAAATGGCTTGCTCCCAATGATTGAAAGGTAGCAGAAAAGCAAGGAATACATCACGTTGTGTGGTTTCATGTAAAGACTGACTATTGACAACAGTGTATGTTACAGAGAAGAACAGTTTGAAATCAGGGTTGAATTAAGTTGTGTTTCCCTACTAGTTGGCTGTGCAAACACCTCACACATGTTCACAACCAACAAAAAGCTGAGGAATATGAAGGAAAACATGGTTATTTAGAAAACTATGTGAATACTTTCTAAAATGACATCTTTTGTCTATTTATACTTACTTTGGCTAAGAATGAGACCTTTTAAACCCTCTGTGTAGATAAACTCTCTATTTCATGTAGAAGGTGATTCAAACAAATGACTTGCTCCCAATGATTGAAAGGTAGCAGAATATGAAGGAAACCATCACGTTGTATGCTTTCATGTAAAGACTGACTCATGACACCAGTGTATCCTACAGAGAAGAACAGTTTGAAATCAGTGTTGAATTAAGTTGTGTTTTCCTGCTAGTTGGCTTTGCAAACTCCTTACACATGTTCACAACCAACAAAAAGCTGAGGAATATGAAGGAAAACATGGTTATTCAGAACTCTATGTGAATACTTTCTAAACTGACATCTTGTGTCTATTTTGACTTACTTTGGCTTAGAATGAGACCTTTTAAACGCTCTGTGTAGATAAACTCTCTATTTCATGTAGAAGGTGATTCAAACAAATGACTTGCTCACAATGATTGAAAGGTAGCAGAATATGAAGGAATACATCGCCTTGTGTGGTTTCATGTAAAGATTGACTCAAGACACCAGTGTGTCCTACAGAGAAGAACAGAGAACAGAGAAGAACAGAGAAGAATCAGTGTTGAATTAAGTTGTGTTTCCCTACTAGTTGGCTCTGCAAACACCTTACACATGTTCAAAGAACAGTTTGAAATCAGTTTTGAATTAAGTTGTGTTTCCCTACTAGTTGGCTGTGCAAACACCTCACACATGTTCACAACCAACAAAAACCTGAGGAATATGAAGGAAAACATGGTTATTTAGAACTCTATGTGAATACTTTCTAAAATGACATCTTTTGTCTTTTTATACTTACTTTGGCTAAGAATGAGACCTTTTAAAAGCTCTGTGTAGATAAACTCTCTATTTCATGTAGAAGGTGATTCAAACAAATGACTTGCTCCCAATGATTGAAAGGTAGCAGAATATGAAGGAAAACATCACGTTGTATGCTTTCATGTAAAGACTGACTATTGACAACAGCGTATGTTACAGAGAATAACAGTTTGAAATCAGGGTTGAATTAAGTTGTGTTTCCCTACTAGTTGGCTGTGCAAACACCTCACACATGTTCACAACCAACAAAAAGCTGAGGAATATGAAGGAAAACATGGTTATTTAGAAAACTATGTGAATACTTTCTAAAATGACATCTTTTGTCTATTTATACTTACTTTGGCTAAGAATGAGACCTTTTAAACCCTCTGTGTAGATAAACTCTCTATTTCATGTAGAAGGTGATTCAAACAAATGACTTGCTCCCAATGATTGAAAGGTAGCAGAATATGAAGGAAACCATCACGTTGTATGCTTTCATGTAAAGACTGACTCATGACACCAGTGTATCCTACAGAGAAGAACAGTTTGAAATCAGTGTTGAATTAAGTTGTGTTTCCCTACTAGTTGGCTGTGCAAACACCTCACACATGTTCACAACCTACAAAAAGCTGAGGAAATTGAAGGAAAAACATGGTTATTCAGAACCCTATGTGAATACTTTCTAAACTGACATCTTGTGTCTATTTTGACTTACTTTGGCTTAGAATGAGACCTTTTAAACGCTCTGTGTAGATAAACTCTCTATTTCATGTAGAAGGTGATTCAAACAAATGACTTGCTCACAATGATTGAAAGGTAGCAGAATATGAAGGAATACATCGCCTTGTGTGGTTTCATGTAAAGATTGACTCAAGACACCAGTGTGTCCTACAGAGAAGAACAGAGAACAGAGAAGAACAGAGAAGAATCAGTGTTGAATTAAGTTGTGTTTCCCTACTAGTTGGCTGTGCAAACACCTTACACATGTTCAAAGAACAGTTTGAAATCAGTTTTGAATTAAGTTGTGTTTCCCTACTAGTTGGCTGTGCAAACACCTCACACATGTTCACAACCAACAAAAAGCTGAGGAATATGAAGGAAAACATGGTTATTTAGAACTCTATGTGAATACTTTCTAAAATGACATCTTTTGTCTTTTTATACATACTTTGGCTAAGAATGAGACCTTTTAAACGCTCTGTGTAGATAAACTCTCTATTTCATGTAGAAGGTGATTCAAACAAATGACTTGCTCACAATGATTGAAAGGTAGCAGAATATGAAGGAATACATTGCCTTGTGTGGTTTCATGTAAAGATTGACTCAAGACACCAGTGTGTCCTACAGAGAAGAACAGTTTGAAATCAGTGTTGAATTAAGTTGTGTTTCCCTACTAGTTGGCTGTGCAAACACCTTACACATGTTCAAAGAACAGTTTGAAATCAGTTTTGAATTAAGTTGTGTTTCCCTACTAGTTGGCTGTGCAAACACCTCACACATGTTCACAACTAACAAAAACTTGAGGAATATGAAGGAAAACATGGTTATTTAGAACTCTATGTGAATACTTTCTAAAATGACATCTTTTGTCTTTTTATACTTACTTTGGCTAAGAATGAGACCTTTTAAAAGCTCTGTGTAAATAAACTCTCTATTTCATGTAGAAGGTGATTCAAACAAATGACTTGCTCACAATGATTGAAAGGTAGCAGAAAAGCAAGGAATACATCACGTTGTGTGGTTTCATGTAAAGACTGACTATTGACAACAGTGTATGTTACAGAGAAGAACAGTTTGAAATCAGTGTTGAATTAAGTTGTGTTTCCCTACTAGTTGGCTGTGCAAACACCTCACACATGTTCACAACCTACAAAAAGCTGAGGAAATTGAAGGAAAAACATGGTTATTCAGAACCCTATGTGAATACTTTCTAAACTGACATCTTGTGTCTATTTTAACTTACTTTGGCTAAGAATGAGACCTTTTAAAAGCTCTGTGTAGATAAACTCTCTATTTCATGTAGAAGGTGATTCAAACAAATGACTTGCTCCCAATGATTGAAAGGTAGCAGAATATGAAGAAAACCATCACGTTGTATGCTTTCATGTAAAGACTGACTCATGACACCAGTGTATCCTACAGAGAAGAACAGTTTGAAATCAGTGTTGAATTAAGTTGTGTTTCCCTACTAGTTGGCTGTGCAAACACCTCACACATGTTCACAACCAACAAAAAGCTGAGGAATATGAAGGAAAACATGGTTATTTAGAACTCTGTGAATACTTTCTAAAATGACATCTTGTGTCTATTTTAACTTACTTTGGCTAAGAATGAGACCTTTTAAAAGCTCTGTGTAGATAAACTCTCTATTTCATGTAGAAGGTGATTCAAACAAATGACTTGCTCCCAATGATTGAAAGGTAGCAGAATATGAAGGAAAACATCACGTTGTATGCTTTCATGTAAAGACTGACTATTGACACCAGTGTATGTTACAGAGAAGAACAGTTTGAAATCAGTGTTGAATTAAGTTGTGTTTCCCTACTAGTTGGCTGTGCAAACACCTCACACATGTTCACAACCAACAAAAAGCTGAGGAATATGAAGGAAAACATGGTTATTTAGAAAACTATGTGAATACTTTCTAAAATGACATCTTTTGTCTATTTATACTTACTTTGGCTAAGAATGAGACCTTTTAAACCCTCTGTGTAGATAAACTCTCTATTTCATGTAGAAGGTGATTCAAACAAATGACTTGCTCCCAATGATTGAAAGGTAGCAGAATATGAAGAAACCATCACGTTGTATGCTTTCATGTAAAGACTGACTCATGACACCAGTGTATCCTACAGAGAAGAACAGTTTGAAATCAGTGTTGAATTAAGTTGTGTTTCCCTACTAGTTGGCTGTGCAAACACCTCACATGTTCACAACCAACAAAAAGCTGAGGAATATGAAGGAAAACATGGTTATTTAGAACTCTATGTGAATACTTTCTAAAATGACATCTTTTGTCTATTTATACTTACTTTGGCTAAGAATGAGACCTTTTTAAACCCTCTGTTAGATAAACTCTCTATTTCATGTAGAAGGTGATTCAAACAAATGACTTGCTCACAATGATTGAAAGGTAGCAGAAAAGCAAGGAATACATCACATTGTGTGGTGTCATGTAAAGACTGACTCATGACACCAGTGTATGTTACAGAGAAGAACAGTTTGAAATCAGTGTTGAATTAAGTTGTGTTTCCCTACTAGTTGGCTGTGCAAACACCTCACACATGTTCACAACCTACAAAAAGCTGAGGAAATTGAAGGAAAAACATGGTTATTCAGAACCCTATGTGAATACTTTCTAAACTGACATCTTGTGTCTATTTTAACTTACTTTGGCTAAGAATGAGACCTTTTAAAAGCTCTGTGTAGATAAACTCTCTATTTCATGTAGAAGGTGATTCAAACAAATGACTTGCTCCCAATGATTGAAAGGTAGCAGAAAAGCAAGGAATACATCACGTTGTGTAGTTTAATGTAAAGACTGACTCATGACACCAGTGTATGTTACAGAGAAGAACATTTGAAATCAGTGTTGAATTAAGTTGTGTTTTCCTGCTAGTTGGCTGTGCAAACACCTCACACATGTTCACAACCAACAAAAACCTGAGGAATATGAAGGAAAACATGGTTATTTAGAACCCTATGTGAATACTTTCTAAAATGACATCTTTTGTCTTTTTATACATACTTTGGCTAAGAATGAGACCTTTTAAACGCTCTGTGTAGATAAACTCTCTATTTCATGTAGAAGGTGATTCAAAAAAATGACTTGCTCACAATGATTGAAAGGTAGCAGAATATGAAGGAATACATTGCCTTGTGGTTCATGTAAAGATTGACTCAAGACACCAGTGTGTCCTACAAAGAAGAACAGTTTGAAATCAGTGTTGAATTAAGTTGTGTTTCCCTACTAGTTGGCTGTGCAAACACCTTACACATGTTCAAAGAACAGTTTGAAATCAGTTTTGAATTAAGTTGTGTTTCCCTACTAGTTGGCTGTGCAAACACCTCACACATGTTCACAACCAACAAAAAGCTGAGGAATATGAAGGAAAACATGGTTATTTAGAACTCTATGTGAATACTTTCTAAAATGAAATCTTTTGTCTTTTTATACTTACTTTGGCTAAGAATGAGACCTTTTAAAAGCTCTGTGTAGATAAACTCTCTATTTCATGTAGAAGGTGATTCAAACAAATGACTTGCTCCCAATGATTGAAAGGTAGCAGAATATGAAGGAAAACATCACGTTGTATGCTTTCATGTAAAGACTGACTATTGACAACAGTGTATGTTACAGAGAAGAACAGTTTGAAATCAGTGTTGAATTAAGTTGTGTTTCCCTACTAGTTGGCTGTGCAAACACCTCACACAACCAACAAAAAGCTGAGGAATATGAAGGAAAACATGGTTATTTAGAACTCTATGTGAATACTTTCTAAAATGACATCTTTGTCTATTTATACTTACTTTGGCTAAGAATGAGACCTTTTAAACCCTCTGTTAGATAAACTCTCTATTTCATGTAGAAGGTGATTCAAACAAATGACTTGCTCACAATGATTGAAAGGTAGCAGAAAATGAAGGAATACATCACATTGTTTAGTTTAATGTAAAGACTGACTCATGACACCAGTGTATGTTACAGAGAAGAACAGTTTGAAATCAGTGTTGAATTAAGTTGTGTTTCCCTACTAGTTGGCTTTGCAAACAACTTATACATGTTCACAACCAACAAAAACCTGAGGAATATGAAGGAAAACATGGTTATTTAGAAAACTATGTGAATACTTTCTAAAAATGACATCTTTTGTCTTTTTATACTTACTTTGGCTAAGAATGAGACCTTTTAAAAGCTCTGTGTAGATAAACTCTCTATTTCATGTAGAAGGTAATTCAAACAAATGACTTGCTCACAATGATTGAAAGGTAGCAGAATATGAAGGAATACATTGCCTTGTGTGGTTTCATGTAAAGATTGACTCAAGACACCAGTGTGTCCTACAAAGAAGAACAGTTTGAAATCAGTGTTGAATTAAGTTGTGTTTCCCTACTAGTTGGCTGTGCAAACACCTTACACATGTTCAAAGAACAGTTTGAAATCAGTGTTGAATTAAGTTGTGTTTCCCTACTAGTTGGCTGTGCAAACACCTCACACATGTTCACAACCAACAAAAAGCTGAGGAATATGAAGGAAAACATGGTTATTTAGAAAACTATGTGAATACTTTCTAAAATGACGTTTTTGTCTTTTTATACATACTTTGGCTAAGAATAAGACCTCTAAACCCTCTGTGTAGATAAACTCTCTATTTCATGTAGAAGGTGATTCAAACAAATGACTTGCTCCCAATGATTGAAAGGTAGCAGAATATGAAGGAAACCATCACGTTGTATGCTTTCATGTAAAGACTGACTCATGACACCAGTGTATCCTACAGAGAAGAACAGTTTGAAATCAGTGTTGAATTAAGTTGTGTTTCCTACTAGTTGGCTGTGCAAACACCTCACATGTTCACAACCAACAAAAAGCTGAGGAATATGAAGGAAAACATGGTTATTTAGAACTCTATGTGAATACTTTCTAAAATGACATCTTTTGTCTATTTATACTTACTTTGGCTAAGAATGAGACCTTTTTAAACCCTCTGTTAGATAAACTCTCTATTTCATGTAGAAGGTGATTCAAACAAATGACTTGCTCACAATGATTGAAAGGTAGCAGAAAAGCAAGGAATACATCACATTGTGTAGTTTAATGTAAAGACTGACTCATGACACCAGTGTATGTTACAGAGATTTGAAATCAGTGTTGAATTAAGTTGTGTTTCCCTACTAGTTGGCTGTGCAAACACCTTACACATGTTCAAAGAACAGTTTGAAATCAGTTTTGAATTAAGTTGTGTTTCCCTACTAGTTGGCTGTGCAAACACCTCACACATGTTCACAACCAACAAAAACCTGAGGAATATGAAGGAAAACATGGTTATATAGAACTCTAGGTGAATACTTTCTAAAATGACATCTTTTGTCTTTTTATACTTACTTTGGCTAAGAATGAGACCTTTTAAAAGCTCTGTGTAGATAAACTCTCTATTTCATGTAGAAGGTGATTCAAACAAATGACTTGCTCACAATGATTGAAAGGTAGCAGAATATGAAGGAATACATTGCCTTGTGTGGTTTCATGTAAAGATTGACTCAAGACACCAGTGTGTCCTACAAAGAAGAACAGTTTGAAATCAGTGTTGAATTAAGTTGTGTTTCCCTACTAGTTGGCTGTGCAAACACCTTACACATGTTCAAAGAACAGTTTGAAATCAGTTTGAATTAAGTTGTGTTTCCCTACTAGTTGGCTGTGCAAACACCTCACACATGTTCACAACCAACAAAAACCTGAGGAATATGAAGGAAAACATGGTTATTTAGAACTCTATGTGAATACTTTCTAAAATGACATCTTTTGTCTTTTTATACTTACTTTGGCTAAGAATGAGACCTTTTTAAACCCTCTGTTAGATAAACTCTCTATTTCATGTAGAAGGTTATTCAAACAAATGACTTGCTCACAATGATTGAAAGGTAGCAGAAAAGCAAGGAATACATCACGTTGTGTGGTTTCATGTAAAGACTGACTATTGACAACAGTGTATGTTACAGAGAAGAACAGTTTGAAATCAGGGTTGAATTAAGTTGTGTTTCCCTACTAGTTGGCTGTGCAAACACCTCACACATGTTCACAACCAACAAAAAGCTGAGGAATATGAAGGAAAACATGGTTATTTAGAAAACTATGTGAATACTTTCTAAAATGACATCTTTTGTCTTTTTATACTTACTTTGGCTAAGAATGAGACCTTTTAAAAGCTCTGTGTAGATAAACTCTCTATTTCATGGAGAAGGTGATTCAAACAAATGACTTGCTCACAATGATTGAAAGGTAGCAGAATATGAAGGAATACATTGCCTTGTGTGGTTTCATGTAAAGATTGACTCAAGACACCAGTGTGTCCTACAAAGAAGAACAGTTTGAAATCAGTGTTGAATTAAGTTGTGTTTCCCTACTAGTTGGCTGTGCAAACACCTACACATGTTCAAAGAACAGTTTGAAATCAGTTTTGAATTAAGTTGTGTTTCCCTACTAGTTGGCTGTGCAAACACCTCACACATGTTCACAACCAACAAAAAGCTGAGGAATATGAAGGAAAACATGGTTATTTAGAACTCTATGTGAATACTTTCTAAACTGACATCTTGTGTCTATTTTGACTTACTTTGGCTAAAAATGAGACCTTTTAAACGCTCTGTGTAGATAAACTCTGTATTTCATGTGGAAGGTGATTCAAATAAAGGACTTGCTCACGATAATTTAAAGGTAGCAGAATATGAAGGAATACATCACGTTGTGTGGTGTCATGTAAAGACTGACTCATGAAACCATTGTATGTTACAGAGATTTGAAATCAGTGTTGAATTAAGTTGTGTTTCCCTACTAGTTGGCTGTGCAAACACCTTACACATGTTCAAAGAACAGTTTGAAATCAGTTTTGAATTAAGTTGTGTTTCCCTACTAGTTGGCTGTGCAAACAACTCACACATGTTCACAACCAACAAAAAGCTGAGGAATATGAAGGAAAACATGGTTATTCAGAACTCTATGTGAATACTTTCTAAACTGACATCTTGTGTCTATTTTGACTTACTTTGGCTAAGAATGAGACCTTTTAAACGCTCTGTGTAGATAAACTCTCTATTTCATGAAGAAGGTGATTCAAACAAATGACTTGCTCACGATGATTGAAAGGTAGCAGAATATGAAGGAATACATCGCGTTTTGTGGTTTCATGTAAAGACTGACTCATGACACCAGTGTATCCTACAGAGAAGAACAGTTTGAAATCAGTGTTGAATTAAGTTGTGTTTCCCTACTAGTTGGCTGTGCAAACACCTCACACATGTTCACAACCAACAAAAAGCTGAGGAATATGAAGGAAAACATGGTTATTTAGAACTCTAAGTGAATACTTTCTAAAATGACATCTTTTGTCTATTTATACTTACTTTGGCTAAGAATGAGACCTTTTAAACCCTCTGTGTAGATAAACTCTCTATTTCATGTAGAAGGTGATTCAAACAAATGACTTGCTCACAATGATTGAAAGGTAGCAGAAAAGCAAGGAATACATCACGTTGTGTGGTTTCATGTAAAGACTGACTATTGACAACAGTGTATGTTACAGAGAAGAACAGTTTGAAATCAGGGTTGAATTAAGTTGTGTTTCCCTACTAGTTGGCTGTGCAAACACCTCACACATGTTCACAACCAACAAAAAGCTGAGGAATATGAAGGAAAACATGGTTATTTAGAACTCTAAGTGAATACTTTCTAAAATGACATCTTTTGTCTATTTATACTTGCTTTGGCTAAGAATGAGACCTTTTAAATGCTCTGTGTAGATAAACTCTCTATTTCATGTAGAAGGTAATTCAAACAAATGACTTGCTCACAATGATTGAAAGGTAGCAGAAAAGCAAGGAATACATCACGTTGTGTGGTTTCATGTAAAGACTGACTATTGACAACAGTGTATGTTACAGAGAAGAACAGTTTGAAATGAGTGTTGCATTAAGTTGTGTTTCCCTACTAGTTGGCTGTGCAAACACCTTACACATGTTCAAAGAACAGTTTGAAATCAGTGTTGAATTAAGTTGTGTTTCCCTACTAGTTGGCTGTGCAAACACCTTACACATGTTCAAAGAACAGTTTGAAATCAGTTTTGAATTAAGTTGTGTTTCCCTACTAGTTGGCTGTGCAAACACCTCACACATGTTCACAACCAACAAAAACCTGAGGAATATCAAGGAAAACATGGTTATTTAGAACTCTATGTGAATACTTTCTAAAATGACATCTTTTGTCTTTTTATACTTACTTTGGCTAAGAATGAGACCTTTTAAAAGCTCTGTGTAGATAAACTCTCTATTTCATGTAGAAGGTGATTCAAACAAATGACTTGCTCCCAATGATTGAAAGGTAGCAGAATATGAAGGAAACCATCACGTTGTATGCTTTCATGTAAAGACTGACTATTGACAACAGTGTATGTTACAGAGAATAACAGTTTGAAATCAGGGTTGAATTAAGTTGTGTTTCCCTACTAGTTGGCTGTGCAAACACCTCACACATGTTCACAACCAACAAAAAGCTGAGGAATATGAAGGAAAACATGGTTATTTAGAACTCTATGTGAATACTTTCTAAAATGACATCTTTTGTCTATTTATACTTACTTTGGCTAAGAATGAGACCTTTTAAACCCTCTGTGTAGATAAACTCTCTATTTCATGTAGAAGGTGATTCAAACAAATGACTTGCTCACAATGATTGAAAGGTAGCAGAAAAGCAAGGAATACATCACATTGTGTAGTTTAATGTAAAGACTGACTCATGACACCAGTGTATGTTACAGAGATTTGAAATCAGTGTTGAATTAAGTTGTGTTTCCCTACTAGTTGGCTGTGCAAACACCTTACACATGTTCAAAGAACAGTTTGAAATCAGTTTTGAATTAAGTTGTGTTTCCCTACTAGTTGGCTGTGCAAACACCTCACACATGTTCACAACCAACAAAAACCTGAGGAATATGAAGGAAAACATGGTTATTTAGAACTCTATGTGAATACTTTCTAAAATGACATCTTTTGTCTTTTTATACTTACTTTAGCTAAGAATGAGACCTTTAAAAGCTCTGTGTAGATAAACTCTCTATTTCATGTAGAAGGTGATTCAAACAAATGACTTGCTCCCAATGATTGAAAGGTAGCAGAAAAGCAAGGAATACATCACGTTGTGTGGTTTCATGTAAAGACTGACTATTGACAACAGTGTATGTTACAGAGAAGAACAGTTTGAAATCAGGGTTGAATTAAGTTGTGTTTCCCTACTAGTTGGCTGTGCAAACACCTCACACATGTTCACAACAAAAAGCTGAGGAATATGAAGGAAAACATGGTTATTTAGAAAACTATGTGAATACTTTCTAAAATGACATCTTTTGTCTATTTATACTTACTTTGGCTAAGAATGAGACCTTTTAAACCCTCTGTGTAGATAAACTCTCTATTTCATGTAGAAGGTGATTCAAACAAATGACTTGCTCCCAATGATTGAAAGGTAGCAGAATATGAAGGAAACCATCACGTTGTATGCTTTCATGTAAAGACTGACTCATGACACCAGTGTATCCTACAGAGAAGAACAGTTTGAAATCAGTGTTGAATTAAGTTGTGTTTTCCTGCTAGTTGGCTTTGCCAAATCCTTATACATGTTCACAACCAACAAAAAGCTGAGGAATATGAAGGAAAACATGGTTATTTAGAACTCTAAGTGAATACTTTCTAAAATGACATCTTTTGTCTATTTATACTTGCTTTGGCTAAGAATGAGACCTTTTAAAAGCTCTGTGTAGATAAACTCTCTATTTCATGTAGAAGGTAATTCAAACAAATGACTTGCTCACAATGATTGAAAGGTAGCAGAAAAGCAAGGAATACATCACGTTGTGTGGTTTCATGTAAAGACTGACTATTGACAACAGTGTATGTTACAGAGAAGAACAGTTTGAAATCAGTGTTGAATTAAGTTGTGTTTCCCTACTAGTTGGCTGTGCAAACACCTTACACATGTTCAAAGAACAGTTTGAAATCAGTTTTGAATTAAGTTGTGTTTCCCTACTAGTTGGCTGTGCAAACACCTCACACATGTTCACAACCAACAAAAACCTGAGGAATATGAAGGAAAACATGGTTATTTAGAACTCTATTTGAATACTTTCTAAAACGACATCTTTTGTCTTTTTATACATACTTTGGCTAAGAATGAGACCTTTTAAACGCTCTGTGTAGATAAACTCTCTATTTCATGTAGAAGGTGATTCAAACAAATGACTTGCTCACAATGATTGAAAGGTAGCAGAATATGAAGGAATACATTGCCTTGTGTGGTTTCATGTAAAGATTGACTCAAGACACCAGTGTGTCCTACAAAGAAGAACAGTTTGAAATCAGTGTTGAATTAAGTTGTGTTTCCCTACTAGTTGGCTGTGCAAACACCTTACACATGTTCAAAGAACAGTTTGAAATCAGTTTTGAATTAAGTTGTGTTTCCCTACTAGTTGGCTGTGCAAACACCTCACACATGTTCACAACCAACAAAAACCTGAGGAATATGAAGGAAAACATGGTTATTTAGAACTCTATGTGAATACTTTCTAAAATGACATCTTTTGTCTTTTTATACTTACTTTGGCTAAGAATGAGACCTTTTAAAAGCTCTGTGTAGACAAACTCTCTATTTCATGTAGAAGGTGATTCAAACAAATGACTTGCTCCCAATGATTGAAAGGTAGCATAATATGAAGGAAAACATCACGTTGTATGCTTTCATGTAAAGACTGACTCATGACACCAGTGTATCCTACAGAGAAGAACAGTTTGAAATCAGTGTTGAATTAAGTTGTGTTTCCCTACTAGTTGGCTGTGCAAACACCTAACATGTTCACAACCAACAAAAAGCTGAGGAATATGAAGGAAAACATGGTTATTTAGAACTCTATGTGAATACTTTCTAAAATGACATCTTTTGTCTTTTTATACTTACTTTGGCTAAGAATGAGACCTTTTAAAAGCTCTGTGTAGATAAACTCTCTATTTCATGTAGAAGGTGATTCAAACAAATGACTTGCTCCCAATGATTGAAAGGTAGCAGAAAAGCAAGGAATACATCACGTTGTGTGGTTTCATGTAAAGACTGACTATTGACAACAGTGTATGTTACAGAGAAGAACAGTTTGAAATCAGGGTTGAATTAAGTTGTGTTTCCCTACTAGTTGGCTGTGCAAACACCTCACACATGTTCACAACCAACAAAAAGCTGAGGAATATGAAGGAAAACATGGTTATTTAGAACTCTAAGTGAATACTTTCTAAAATGACATCTTTTGTCTATTTATACTTGCTTTGGCTAAGAATGAGACCTTTTAAATGCTCTGTGTAGATAAACTCTCTATTTCATGTAGAAGGTGATTCAAACAAATGACTTGCTCCCAATGATTGAAAGGTAGCAGAATATGAAGGAAACCATCACGTTGTATGCTTTCATGTAAAGACTGACTCATGACACCAGTGTATCCTACAGAGAAGAACAGTTTGAAATCAGTGTTGAATTAAGTTGTGTTTCCCTACTAGTTGGCTGTGCAAACACCTTACACATGTTCAAAGAACAGTTTGAAATCAGTTTTGAATTAAGTTGTGTTTCCCTACTAGTTGGCTGTGCAAACACCTCACACATGTTCACAACCAACAAAAACCTGAGGAATATGAAGGAAAACATGTTTATTTAGAACTCTATGTGAATACTTTCTAAAATGACATCTTTTGTCTATTTATACTTGCTTTGGCTAAGAATGAGACCTTTTAAATGCTCTGTGTAGATAAACTCTCTATTTCATGTAGAAGGTGATTCAAACAAATGACTTGCTCCCAATGATTGAAAGGTAGCAGAATATGAAGGAATACATCACGTTGTGTGGTTTCATGTAAAGACTGACTATTGACAACAGTGTATGTTACAGAGAAGAACAGTTTGAAATCAGTGTTGAATTAAGTTGTGTTTCCCTACTAGTTGGCTGTGCAAACACCTTACACATGTTCACAACCAACAAAAGCTGAGGAATATGAAGGAAAACATGGTTATTTAGAACTCTATTTGAATACTTTCTAAAACGACATCTTTTGTCTTTTTATACATACTTTGGCTAAGAATGAGACCTTTTAAACGCTCTGTGTAGATAAACTCTCTATTTCATGTAGAAGGTAATTCAAACAAATGACTTGCTCACAATGATTGAAAGGTAGCAGAAAAGCAAGGAATACATCACGTTGTGTGGTTTCATGTAAAGACTGACTATTGACAACAGTGTATGTTACAGAGAAGAACAGTTTGAAATCAGTGTTGAATTAAGTTGTGTTTCCCTACTAGTTGGCTGTGCAAACACCTCACACATGTTCACAACCTACAAAAAGCTGAGGAAATTGAAGGAAAAACATGGTTATTCAGAACCCTATGTGAATACTTTCTAAAATGACATCTTGTGTCTATTTTAACTTACTTTGGCTAAGAATGACACCTTTTAAAAGCTCTGTGTAGATAAACTCTCTATTTCATGTAGAAGGTGATTCAAACAAATGACTTGCTCCCAATGATTGAAAGGTAGCAGAATATGAAGGAATACATCACGTTGTGTGGTTTCATGTAAAGACTGACTCATGACACCAGTGTATGTTACAGAGATTTGAAATCAGTGTTGAATTAAGTTGTGTTTCCCTACTAGTTGGCTTTGCAAACACCTTACACATGTTCAAAGAACAGTTTGAAATCAGTGTTCAATTAAGTTGTGTTTCCCTACTAGTTGGCTGTGCAAACACCTTACACAAGTTCAAAACCAACAAAAAGCTGAGGAATATGAAGGAAAACGTGGTTATTTAGAACTCTAAGTGAATACTTTCTAAAATGACATCTTTTGTCTATTTATACTTACTTTGGCTAAGAATGAGACCTTTTAAATGCTCTGTGTAGATAAACTCTCTATTTCATGTAGAAGGTGATTCAAACAAATGACTTGCTCAAAATGATTGAAAGGTAGATGAATATGAAGGAAAACATCACGTTGTATGCTTTCATGTAAAGACTGACTCATGACACCAGTGTATCCTACAGAGAAGAACAGTTTGAAATCAGTGTTGAATTAAGTTGTGTTTTCCTGCTAGTTGGCTTTGCCAAATCCTTATACATGTTCACAACCAACAAAAAGCTGAGGAATATGAAGGACAATATGGTTATTTAGAACTCTATGTGAATACTTTCTAAAATGACATCTTTTGTCTTTTTATACTTACTTTGGCTAAGAATGAGACCTTTTAAAAGCTCTGTGTAGATAAACTCTCTATTTCATGTAGAAGGTGATTCAAACAAATGACTTGCTCCCAATGATTGAAAGGTAGCAGAATATGAAGGAAAACATCACGTTGTATGCTTTCATGTAAAGACTGACTCATGACACCAGTGTATCCTACAGAGAAGAACAGTTTGAAATCAGTGTTGAATTAAGTTGTGTTTCCCTACTAGTTGGCTGTGCAAACACCTCACACATGTTCACAACCAACAAAAACCTGAGGAATATGAAGGAAAACATGGTTATTTAGAACTCTATGTGAATACTTTCTAAAATGACATCTTTTGTCTATTTATACTTACTTTGGCTAAGAATGAGACCTTTTAAACCATCTGTGTAGATAAACTCTCTATTTCATGTAGAAGGTGATTCAAACAAATGACTTGCTCACAATGATTGAAAGGTAGCAGAAAAGCAAGGAATACATCACATTGTGTAGTTTAATGTAAAGACTGACTCATGACACCAGTGTATGTTACAGAGATTTGAAATCAGTGTTGAATTAAGTTGTGTTTCCCTACTACTTGGCTGTGCAAACACCTTACACATGTTCAAAGAACAGTTTGAAATCAGTGTTCAATTAAGTTGTGTTTCCCTACTAGTTGGCTGTGCAAACACCTCACACATGTTCACAACCAACAAAAACCTGAGGAATATGAAGGAAAACATGGTTATTTAGAACTCTATGTGAATACTTTCTAAAATGACATCTTTTGTCTTTTTATACTTACTTTGGCTAAGAATGAGACCTTTTAAAAGCTCTGTGTAGATAAACTCTCTATTTCATGTAGAAGGTAATTCAAACAAATGACTTGCTCCCAATGATTGAAAGGTAGCAGAAAAGCAAGGAATACATCACGTTGTGTGGTTTCATGTAAAGACTGACTATTGACAACAGTGTATGTTACAGAGAAGAACAGTTTGAAATCAGTGTTGAATTAAGTTGTGTTTCCCTACTAGTTGGCTGTGCAAACACCTCACACATGTTCACAACCAACAAAAAGCTGAGGAATATGAAGGAAAACATGGTTATTTAGAACTCTATGTGAATACTTTCTAAAATGACATCTTTTGTCTTTTTATACTTACTAAAAGCTCTGTGTAGATAAACTCTCTATTTCATGTAGAAGGTGATTCAAACAAATGACTTGCTCCCAATGATTGAAAGGTAGCAGAAAAGCAAGGAATACATCACGTTGTGTGGTTTCATGTAAAGACTGACTATTGACAACAGTGTATGTTACAGAGAAGAACAGTTTGAAATCAGGGTTGAATTAAGTTGTGTTTCCCTACTAGTTGGCTGTGCAAACACCTCACACATGTTCACAACCAACAAAAAGCTGAGGAATATGAAGGAAAAGATGGTTATTTAGAACTCTATGTGAATACTTTCTAAAATGACATCTTTTGTCTATTTATACTTACTTTGGCTAAGAATGAGACCTTTTTAAACCCTCTGTTAGATAAACTCTCTATTTCATGTAGAAGGTGATTCAAACAAATGACTTGCTCAAAATGATTGAAAGGTAGAAGAATATGAAGGAAAACATCACGTTGTATGCTTTCATGTAAAGACTGACTCATGACACCAGTGTATCCTACAGAGAAGAACAGTTTGAAATCAGTGTTGAATTAAGTTGTGTTTTCCTGCTAGTTGGCTTTGCCAAATCCTTATACATGTTCACAACCAACAAAAAGCTGAGGAATATGAAGGAAAACATGGTTATTTAGAACTCTAAGTGAATACTTTCTAAAATGACATCTTTTGTCTATTTATACTTGCTTTGGCTAAGAATGAGACCTTTTAAATTCTCTGTGTAGATAAACTCTCTATTTCATGTAGAAGGTGATTCAAACAAATGACTTGCTCCCAATGATTGAAAGGTAGCAGAATATGAAGGAATACATCACGTTGTGTGGTTTCATGTAAAGACTGACTATTGACAACAGTGTATGTTACAGAGAAGAACAGTTTGAAATCAGTGTTGAATTAAGTTGTGTTTCCCTACTAGTTGGCTGTGCAAACACCTCACACATGTTCACAACCTACAAAAAGCTGAGGAAATTGAAGGAAAAACATGGTTATTCAGAACCCTATGTGAATACTTTCTAAACTGACATCTTGTGTCTATTTTAACTTACTTTGGCTAAGAATGACACCTTTTAAAAGCTCTGTGTAGATAAACTCTCTATTTCATGTAGAAGGTGATTCAAACAAATGACTTGCTCACAATGATTGAAAGGTAGCAGAATATGAAGGAATACATTGCCTTGTGTGGTTTCATGTAAAGATTGACTCAAGACACCAGTGTATGTTACAGAGATTTGAAATCAGTGTTGAATTAAGTTGTGTTTCCCTACTAGTTGGCTGTGCAAACATCTTACACATGTTCAAAGAACAGTTTGAAATCAGTGTTCAATTAAGTTGTGTTTCCCTACTAGTTGGCTGTGCAAACACCTTACACAAGTTCACAACCAACAAAAAGCTGAGGAATATGAAGGAAAACGTGGTTATTTAGAACTCTAAGTGAATACTTTCTAAAATGACATCTTTTGTCTATTTATACTTACTTTGGCTAAGAATGAGACCTTTTAAATGCTCTGTGTAGATAAACTCTCTATTTCATGTAGAAGGTAATTCAAACAAATGACTTGCTCAAAATGATTGAAAGGTAGAAGAATATGAAGGAAAACATCACGTTGTATGCTTTCATGTAAAGACTGACTCATGACACCAGTGTATCCTACAGAGAAGAACAGTTTGAAATCAGTGTTGAATTAAGTTGTGTTTTCCTGCTAGTTGGCTGTGCCAAATCCTTATACATGTTCACAACCAACAAAAAGCTGAGGAATATGAAGGAAAACATGGTTATTTAGAACTCTATGTGAATACTTTCTAAAATGACATCTTTTGTCTTTTTATACTTACTTTGGCTAAGAATGAGACCTTTTAAACCCTCTGTGTAGATAAACTCTCTATTTCATGTAGAAGGTGATTCAAACAAATGACTTGCTCCCAATGATTGAAAGGTAGCAGAATATGAAGGAAACCATCACGTTGTATGCTTTCATGTAAAGACTGACTCATGACACCAGTGTATCCTACAGAGAAGAACAGTTTGAAATCAGTGTTGAATTAAGTTGTGTTTCCCTACTAGTTGGCTGTGCAAACACCTCACACATGTTCACAACCAACAAAAAGCCGAGGAATATGAAGGAAAACATGGTTATTTAGAACTCTATGTGAATACTTTCTAAAATGACATCTTTTGTCAATTTTACTTACTTTGGCTAAGAATGAGACCTTTTTAAACCCTCTGTTAGATAAACTCTCTATTTCATGTAGAAGGTGATTCAAACAAATGACTTGCTCACAATGATTGAAAGGTAGCAGAAAAGGCAAGGAATACATCACATTGTGTAGTTTAATGTAAAGACTGACTCATGACACCAGTGTATGTTACAGAGATTTGAAATCAGTGTTGAATTAAGTTGTGTTTCCCTACTAGTTGGCTGTGCAAACACCTTACACATGTTCAAAGAACAGTTTGAAATCAGTTTTGAATTAAGTTGTGTTTCCCTACTAGTTGGCTGTGCAAACACCTCACACATGTTCACAACCAACAAAAACCTGAGGAATATGAAGGAAAACATGGTTATTTAGAACTCTATGTGAATACTTTCTAAAATGACATCTTTTGTCTATTTATACGCTTTGGCTAGAATGAGACCTTTAAATGCTCTGTGTAGATAAACTCTCTATTTCATGTAGAAGGTGATTCAAACAAATGACTTGCTCCCAATGATTGAAAGGTAGCAGAATATGAAGGAATACATCACGTTGTGTGGTTTCATGTAAAGACTGACTATTGACAACAGTGTATGTTACAGAGAAGAACAGTTTGAAATCAGTGTTGAATTAAGTTGTGTTTCTACTAGTTGGCTGTGCAAACACCTCACACATGTTCACAACCTACAAAAAGCTGAGGAAATTGAAGGAAAAACATGGTTATTCAGAACCCTATGTGAATACTTTCTAAACTGACATCTTGTGTCTATTTTAACTTACTTTGGCTAAGAATGACACCTTTTAAAAAGCTCTGTGTAGATAAACTCTCTATTTCATGTAGAAGGTGATTCAAACAAATGACTTGCTCACAATGATTGAAAGGTAGCAGAATATGAAGGAATACATTGCCTTGTGTGTGGTTTCATGTAAAGACTGACTAAGACACCAGTGTATGTTACAGAGGTTATTATTTGAAATCAGTGTTGAATTGTTGTGTTTCCTACTAGTTGGCTGTGCAAACATCTTACACATGTTCAAAGAACAGTTTGAAATCAGTGTTGAATTAAGTTGTGTTTCTACTGGTTGGCTGTGCAAACACCTCACACATGTTCAAACCAACAAAAGGCTGAGGAATATGAAGGAAAACATGGTTATTTAGAACTCTAGGTGAATACTTTCTAAATGACATCTTTTGTCTATTTATACTTACTTTGGCTAAGAATGAGACCTTTTAAATGCTCTGTGTAGATAAACTCTATTTCATGTAGAAGGTGATTCAAAATAAATGACTTGCTCAGATTGAAAAGGTAGCAGAATATGAAGGAATACATCACGTTGTATGCTTTCATGTAAAGACTGACTCATGACACCAGTGTCCTACAGAGAAGAACAGTTTGAAATCAGTGTTGAATTAGTTGTGTGTTTTCCTGCTAGTTGGCTGTGCAAACACCTTACACATGTTCAAAGAACAGTTTGAAATCAGTTTGAATTAGAAGTTGTGTTCCCACCTATTTGAAACAACTGCAAATACCTCTGCACATATTAACAACCAACAAAGCCTGAGGAATATGAAGGAAAAACATGGTTATTTAGAACTCTATGTGAATACTTTCTAAATGACATCTTTTGTCTTTATCTATACTTACTTTGGCTAAGAATCAGAGACCTTTTAGAACCCTCTGTTAGAGGGGATAAACTCTCTATTTCATGTAAAGGTGATTCAAACAAATTGACTTAACTCTGTGATTGAAAGGTAGCAGAAAAACAAGGAATACTTAATCAATTTGTATGCTGGTTTCATGTAAAGACTGACTATGACACACCAGTGTATCCTACAGAGAAGAAATATTTGAAATCTGTGTTGAATTAAGTTGTGTTTCCCACTAGTTGGCTGTGCAAACACCTCACACATGTTCACAACCAACAAAAAGCCGAGGAATATGAAGGAAAACATGGTTTATTTAGAACTCTATGTGAATACTTTCTAAAAAATGACAGCATCTTTGTCATGCTTTTATACTTACTTTGGCTAAGAATGAGACCTTTTAAAACCTCTGTTGTAGGATAAACTCTCTATTTCATGTAGGAAAGGTGATTCAAAACAAATGACTTGCTCACAATGAATTGAAAAAGTAGCAGAAAAGGCAAGGAATACATTGCCTTGTGTGTAACTTTAATGTAAAGATGGACTCATGACACCAGTGTATGTTACAAAAGAAGAGTTTGAAATCAGTGTTGAATTGCTAAGGTGGCAACCCTACTAGTTGGCTGTGTAAACGACACACACATGTTCAAAGAACAGTTTGAAATCAGTTTTGAATTAAGTTGTGTGTTTCCCTTACTAGTTGGCTGTGCAAACACCTCACACATGTTCACCAACCAACAAAGCTGAGAATATGAAGAGCTTGTGATTTGTAGAACTACTGTGAATACTTTCTGACTGACATCTTGTGTCTATTTTATACATGAGAAAACTGTATTTACTCAGAAAACAATTAACTGCATTAGAATGTATGATATCGCTACATTAAAAGCTGCATTAAACATGTAAAAATACTCACAAACAAACTTAAAAAGTGTTAAGAAAAAAATTAAGAAAATCATTCTGGTAACGATAGTAATTGTGTTGCTGACTACAAATGAAATTCTTGTTTCAGACATGATCACATCTCTGCACAAGGGGTGAGAGAGTTGACTCTTAAGAGTTAAAAGTTTACACGCAAATATTTTTCTCTGTTTGCTGCTTTATCCTTCATGAAACATCCAACACTGTTTTGGTAAATGCTTTGTGACTTATTTAGAAGAAATTTTGAGAATTCATTTCATATTTGTTAAGGAAGCTGCCTCTTGCAGCCATTTGATGGCCTTCATGTCTAATGCAGCTTTATT